>NC_079444.1:34536764-34804264 GCF_903798145.1 Danio aesculapii
TTTGGTGTAATAATTAAGGAAATTTACTGCCATACTGTGGCTGGAGCAGTGCAATGAGCTGGGGACTATTTTCAGGTGCTGCGTAATATCATTGTGCCTGCATCAGCCATAGTATGTCAGCAAAGTTACTTGATAATTACCCCGGAATGAGAATCCTAGAAAATAGCAACTTTTCATTTTCCATCGGCCTTCGCATATACTGATGTAACTACAGAAGAGTCACGCTTTAAATAGGAAAATTATCTAAACCTTTTATTGAAATTCCTGAGTGAGATGCTAATGGTCTAATCCAATTGAATGGTTTATGCTAAGCTAAGCTAAAAGTGCTCCTGCCAGACCTGAAGATTGGCTGAATAAATTCAGAAATGATAAAATTCAACTGTTTCAGTTGAGTAGTAAAATGAGCCTATTTTCAAAAACGTGGAGTGTTCCTTTAAATATTCTAATTATGTCAGTGATGACATTGTGCTATGGGTGTCTGTTTTTCAGACCTTTTCTGATCCCATCATCGCTCTCTCTCTTCAACTCCACTTCATGTCTAAATACTATGCTATAAATGATAAAAATCAAAAATGTCCCCCCAAAAAAGTAGGGAACACTTTAAAATAAACGTCCATTAGTTCATGTATTTATTTTCTAACATGAACAATTAGTAATACATTTATTATGGTATTTATTCATCTTGTTGACATTAGTTAATGTTAAGGTAAACAGCTTTAGTTAATGCACTGCGAGTTAACATGAACTAATGTTAACAAGCACAACATTTTTTTTTTTAATAATGCATTTGCAAATGTTGTACTATGATTAATAAATGTGTTGAAAGATTACTCATACTTAATGTTAGTAAATGATGGACCATTATTTTAAACTGTTACCAAAAATAAATCTTTACAAATATTTTATTTGTCATCCCATTTTTTCTTTTTGGCATGGCTCCTTCAAGTGTTTCTCGCTCCCCTTCCCTCATTTACAGATTACTTCTCACTGATTAATTTTTTTTTTTTCAAGCTGTCTCAGCAGATTGATTTTAATCTGGTTTTTGGCTGAGGAGCATATTCAGCGTTGCCAGGCTCTAATGAGAAACAATTGCATCAAGCAAAATCAGCCACTGAAAAATGAAATGTGTTTGCATGAAATGACGCAGAAAGTCTGTGCTCTTCTATGTTACACAGACAGGGGGCGTGAGAGAGCGAGATTTTATGGGTTCATTGCGTTTTTATTTGAACCTCTTTTTACATTTCTGTACACTGCAAAAAAGTATCTGTTAATTAACAGTTTCCGTATTTTAGGATTTACAAGTGTTTTCTGCTTATTTACAGGTGTGAATTGCTTTATGGGATGTTGATCTCTCCTCTGTCCACTTTTGATGTTGAAAATTCAACCCTACAGTTTAACAAAGTGACTTTTAATGACATTTTAGAAGTCTGAATGTATAAGAAATAATATATAGAAAAAAATAAGCCTGTAAAAAAAAAGTACTGTTATTACAAGGTTTTTATATCGTAATATATAACACCAACCCAGACAATATATCACTTTAAAATATTTAAAATGTTAATAAGTCACTTTTTCAATTAATACATTAATATTTTGATTCAAAAGCATAAATAAATAAGAAAAAAAATAAAAACATAACTCACAAATAAGGAAAAACTGTTAATTTACTATTTTTTTTTTACAGTGTAGACTCGGAATAGTTACTTCTGCAATTAACAGTTATTTATCTTAATTGAACAAGATCAGAGAAAAATCAGTGTTATTCCACCTAATATTTAATTTAAGGTCATTTATGTTGACGGTTACACATGTATTTATATGATTTGGATGTTGTAACATTGCTGCAATACTAACCTCAGACATATCTTCATATGAGCGAATAGAAGCCAGTCGATCTGAAGAATTAGACAAATGTACTGTAAGACGTTGAAATATGTTCTCAATACAACAGCACAACATAAAACTAAGCCATCAATCTGTCTTGCTTAGTTAGGCATGCCTCATATTTCATTATGTATTAGGAAAACATGACCCTTAAATCATTTTGTTTATCTCATTTAATCAAATTGTCTCCATTTCTGCTGTGACATTCAGATGGTCGGGTCAAAATCTGACCTACATTGCAAAAAATGCTTTTCTTACCTAGAATTTTAGTCTTGTTTTAGTCTAAAAATCAAAAAAAAAAAAAAATGTCAACAGTAGGGCTGCATGATATTGGAAAAATCTTCCATTGTAATATTTTATTTTACTGTGATATATATTGATTTGAATGTAATTTCACCAGATGACTTGAATAGTTCTATTTGGAAAGAGTTCATTGATTTAGATCAACTGGCATGAGCAAGTCTTTTTCTATGGAGTGCATCCGCTTGAAATATAATGAATCACAAGCATATTTAAATACGGCACAGCAAAAATAAAAATATTGGAACTGGAAATGTGTTGCTTGATGATTAAGAAGAGGTCATAAATATTGATGTAAAATACGGAGAAGTTTTTTTTGTTTGTTTTTTTGTAGTTTACTTCTGTATTATCTGAGTATAAAGTTAAAATGCAATAAAGATATGAATAAATGAATGACAGAATAAATAAATAAATAAATAAATAAATAAATAAATAAAACAATTTTCTGGGAAAAATCGAATGTAAAATAACATGGTCGTCATCATCGTAGAAGTCAGTTTTTAAATAATATTTAATTTATCTTTTAATCTTTAAGAAACAATCAAATTCTGTGGTGTGGCTGTTGTGGATACACACATTGCGATATCGATGCTTAAACGATATATTGCTTAACCCTAGTCAACAGTAAATGAGTTTTCTCTTTAATTTAGCTGAATAATTTGCCAGTGGAATAAGTAAAATAATCTTATTTGAAACTGAAAACAAGATTATTCTACTTACCACACTGGCTTGATTTAAGAATTTTTAGATATTGGGACTAGAAACAAGCCAAAAACTCTAGTTAAGAAAAGCATTTGCATCAGCAGTTCATGTTGGCAGTGTTGAAATGATTTATTGGATTTTCTTGAGCCCTTCAGTAGCAACCAAACATTTAGTTTTCTTGCACTGTAAAAAAAAAATCCTGATAGCCTTAAATTTTTAAGTTGAATCAAATGAACTTTATGAGTCCATTGAACTTATATTATGTTAAACTGACTTAAAACATAGACTTAAGCTTGCATAACTTGTAAAATTAAGTTAACAATAGAACACGATTGAATAAATTTTTAAGCTACAATGAACTAAAAACATAATTTGTCATGACTAATTGGTCGTACCATTTTTTAGAGTGTGTGTATTGCCCATCGCTTCATGACCACATTTTAAACATCTCATGATGGCTATTTCTAGCACACTGTGTCACAAAACTGATCTGAAACTGGTTTCCTGAACATGACTACATTCACTATATACAAATGACTCCACAGTCATCATCTCAAATAGTGCACTTTTGGTATGTGCCGGAATTGGAGATTCGCATCATGGATGTGCAGCCATCAAATCTGTTTGATGCTGTCATGACAATACAAGCCAAAATCAGTGATGAACCAATGCCATGAATGGAAAATTAAAGCAGTTCTGAACATAGAATATGCGTTCCGATCTAGTAAGGTGTATCCAGGAGTAGTAGTTTAGTGTATGTGAAAATATGGAGATGAACTAGGATGACCCAGCTCATATTGTAAACCCCATCACCCCAGCATACACACACGAGATACTGTACAACTTTCAAACTGAACAGTGTCGTTTCATTTTTTTAGGCGCCCCCTAGTGTTCATTTGGATTATTGCAGATAAAGGCTTTCATTTATAGACGTCACGTATTATATTTATATAGGCTATAATTTCTTTTTCTGGACCTAATATGACACTCGTGTTGAACTTTACACATTTTATACATACTTTTTTTTTTAAGTTTAATGTCATTTGGATTTTGTATTTTCAATAAAGAGAGAAAAAATACAGTTAAAAAATGTATAAACATGACAAAGGCTATGCAAAAAAACAAAAAACAGGTGGGGGTGGGTGGGTACGGTGGAAATATGCGTACACCAATTACCACGCACAAGTTGTGATCTATAAATAACAAACTTGACGAGATTGTGCACAGCTTTAAGTAAACTATAAGTAAATATTCATTGATTCATTTTCCTTCAGCTTAGTCATTTATTTATCAGGGGTCGACACAGCGAAATGAACCGCCAACTATTCCAGCATGTTTTATGCAGGAATCCCCTTCCAGCTGCAATCCAGTACTGGGAAACACCCATAAACTAGCGCATTCACACACACACACTTGTACACTACGGCCAATTTAGTTATTCCAACTGAGCTATAGCACATCTTTGGACTGTGCCATATTTTGCATGGTTTTGTTTATAATTTACCTGAAGGATCACTGCGGAGGGTCTGGAGTCTCTCTCGAACTACACTTATTTGTTTCTCCAGCTGTTCATTCAGCTCCAGCTGAGTCTCGTATCGGGTCCTCCACTCGTTCTCTGAGCAAAATGCAAATTCAGACTTAATTTTTTCCTTTATAGTCTATAAAAAACAGTCCATATATCATATACAGTCTGGCAAGCCATTTCAGATTTACTAATCGTATTTGCATTATTACTAGCAAGTATTAAAGGACTTTGCAATTGCAGACTTATTTGTAAAAAAAAATCCTTCATAGAGCAATCTCCATAATGCAGTTAAGAAAGCTCTCGTTACAAGACAATAGCAGAACTCTCTAATATTATAAGACAAATTATTAAAATGATTACTAATAACAGTTAAATTTGAAAGCTCTGTAACTGAAAAGCTTACTGTTAGTGAGAATTGCAATAACAGCTCTTTAATGCGATTCTTTTTAGAAATAACTGTATTAAAGTGCTCTTTCTATCTTTAGTTATTACTAGTAAAAGATCCCAATACATTTATCACCAAGAGATGAATTACAGAGCTTCTTTACAGAATTCTTATTAGAATTTTCACTTATTCATAATCGTTCATGGAATTCTTAATAACAAAAAAAAGGTTGCATAACTCTTTAGTTAGAACCCAGCAGGCATCATGATGTTCAACAACATAAAAACATGTTAAAAAATAAAAATATAGGTTTGATGTCAATTAACTAAACTGATATCAAAATATCAAATTGACCTAACATGGGCATCAATAAAAATAAAAAACAATTACAAAACAGACAGTCCTAATCGATTTGTGATGCATTTTTTATTCTAAAATTATGCTAGTTTTTATATATTACGCTAGTCATTTTGACATCAAGGTACATCAAAATCCAGTGTAAATTTGGAATTAAAGCTTTCAGGTGCATAAAAAGTTTCACATAATAATTTTCGATCGTTATTTTGATGGTCAAAAGGGCATCGATGTGTGGATGTCAAATGGACATCAATGCTTTGACATCAAATTGATTTGCATATTTGACACATTTTGACGTCAAGGTGCTGGGAAATAAAAGGAAATTGATCGAGATATACAACTAGCAATAATTATTTGTAGAGCTCACTAATTAGAATTGTTTATAGTTAGAACTTATCAATTCAATTAAATTCCTACTACAGGGTTTCCGCAGGGTCTTAAAAAGTCTTGTATTTCGAAAACAGGCCCTAAAAGTCACTTAAATGTAAAGCTACCAAATCTGGCTGACAACCAATCACCTATAATCCTTCTTAAACCTTATTTTTTTTATATGTAAGCTTTTTTATTGGAAAGAGATTCAATTAACAACGGCTGTTGAACATTTTTACAGCAAATTCTCCAAATTGAATCCCCTAATCAGGGAAAGAAAAAACTAAAGCAAGCAACACATCCTTTTACATGATCTTCCGCATACAAAAACTATTTACAGAAGTTAAAAAAGTGAAAAAATCCTTATAGGGTTCAGCCCTGTATAAGTCTATAATTTCATTCATAATGGTCTTAAAAGGGTCTTAAATTTGATTTGAAGAAACCTGCAGAAATCCTGTTACTAATACAATCCAATTGAGATGAAATTCGTTCAGAACTTTGGACGACAACCGCTTGCCATACTGAACACCTTCTGGAGTACAAAACGATTCTTCTGGAGTATAAAAATGACTCTTCGTGTAGCCTACAGACCTTCTTCATCTACACTGTGAAGTCGTCTCTCCAAATCAGCCAACGTGGTCCTCAGATCAGACACAGAGTCCTGCAACATCTCCCTTTAAAAACGATCAACACTTTTACTGAACAAAAACTGTTTAACACTGAATAACTGTGCAACTGAAATGTCTGCAGTTCACCTTTATATAAACTTGTACTCACTTGACCTGTCTCTCGTGCTCCACTTCTGCATGCAATCGAGAACATTCATAATTTGTGAGATCGCTTTCTCCCATTTTCAGTCTGAATAACGGAGGGGTTTCACTTTCGAGTGGTCGTGTTTAATGATTGTTGCGCGGTCTCCATGGCAACACACAACGCAATCACGACTAGTCCAATGACCACGATTACTACAACACTAACATTGATAGTTCCACAGCATGATATGAAATCATGTATAGGAAAAGACATGTAATGAAGAATGTTTATTTTTTAGTACATTACAGCTGTATTTACAAATATAACATTAAAATATTTTGTTATTGTTACAGCTACAGTTGAACTATTGTTAGTATGTTTTCTGTGTAAACTTTAATCATGAGTAGACCCACACGGAATCTGCGCGCGCAGATTTAGCCCATCATTGATTTTTTGTTTATTTAGTAATGTAAATGTGTGTAAATTTATATTTATTCAGTTTTTTTAGTTAATTACAGTAATATTTTGACTAATATGAAAATATTCATATGATTTATTCACAATACAGTTTGTACAGTAATATTTTCTGTCTTTTAGTAGATATATTATATGAGAGACTTGCTTTGTCTCCCAAATAAAGTAGATCTAATTGGATTTGGATTGTTAACATTAACAATCAACTTTTAAATAAAAGTTAAAAAGGTATTACTTTTTATTTCATATAGGTTTTAGTTATGATACTCCCAAAATCATTCCACAAAAATCCGCAGATTTTTTATACAAATTCTGCGCAGAAATAGCAAAAAATGTCCGCAGATTCCGTCTGCCCCTCATGAGCCACATAGGAGGCTAATAAAAGCAATATATAACTGATATTATAAATCCTGACATACAATGAGTTAAACAAGGTAAAAGGTTTTCCTTCTATAAATATAATCCGTCTAATATCATTATAGATATCATTTCTGCTGTAACAAGATAAACATTTGTTTCACTAATATAAGCTTATTTTCTGTAAACATCACAACATAATATTCATCTTTTCCTTCTATATAATCCTCAGAATAAGATTACAGAAATTAAGAACTAAAATAAAATACTTCATTAATATAATAAAATAGATTTGTAAACATCTCGACATAATTCATCATCAATACAAAAGTACTGATGTATGCTACAAGAACATACTTTATGCATATCATTTTCCTCATCCTTTCTTTGGTGACTTGTCTTTGTCCTCAGTTTCTTCTCCTTTTGGTGCGTCTTTGACCGCTTCCTTTGTAGTCTGTTTGCTTGCGGCCTTCAGCACACCCTTGAGGCACACATTGTCCATATTAAATGCTGTGACCCCTACATTGACAGCAGACTGGACTGCAGTGTCTGCCGCTTGTCCTGCGTCGTCTCCATACCTGATCACAGACATGAACATAATCTGAGCTGAAAAACACGTCACAGATCATAGCAAGCTCTGTTATCATTTAATCTAGTTCTTATTTTTAGATGAAGTACGCATATTTACTCCTTAGCCATTAGTGCTTATTATTTAGGTAGCCCACTCAAAAAATGATTTTTGCAGCTTTTTTGGGGGGAACAACTTTGTTTTATGTTTAATCCACTCAAATTTGTAAAACTATTAAAGTTAACTCGACCTGAAATAATTACGTGGAACCAGGGCCGTAGCGATCATTTTAAAAGTGGGGGGACGGCTGTATGAGATCATGCGTTCATATAATTATTAATCACTTGTTTCTAAATCGTCTGTCTCTAAAAGTGAAGGGGACGTATCCCCCCTTATCCCCCGGTTGTTACGCCCCTGCGTGGAACCCAGTATTTTTTACAGTTCTCTTTAAATGTCTACATTAAATCAAAATAAACATCTTTATTTTATGAATGTCCTCAGTTTTAGATTGACAAATTAAGTTGTGGAAGTTTAACCACTACAACTAACTGAATGACCATCTTTTTCTGATGTCAGTTTGACAGCTTGTGCGAAACATGCTTAGCCACACCCCTCCAAAAGGTTAGTTTGCTGTGAGTGAAGAATGAGAGAGAACAAAAATAAAGCCCCACCCCAACTCAATTCTGTTTACGTTGGAAAACCGTCATCATACTGAAATAATGAAAGTCTACAATAACTTTCGGTTTACGTTGACTTTAAACAACGTCTCTTTAAGGCAAGTCATTTCACTCAGCAGCCATCTTTGAAACGCCTCTCGGGCAGTATGCTATTCTGTCTGAATGGGGAAACATCAAATTCTCCAAACTTGTTAGCCAAACCTACGATTACGTTACATAATTGGAGCCACCAATAAAATTAAACAGCAACTTCGTTTCGTAAGTTTCATTTCTAAATGTTCGAATCAAACTAAATTTTCTCAGGTTGCCCGAGCTAATGTGCCATGTGCACTCGAAAGAAATCGCAACACCAATCTCATTTATGGCCGTTCTACACATTATCATCCTCTGAATAATGCTTTGTCAGATTGCGCTGGTTCTGAAGTCATCCACAACGTGGTCTTGATGTCGAGTCTCCTCCAGAAATGAAAGCGAGTCTTTGTTTACATGTTTGTGGGCGTTTGAGTAGTTGCGGTCATGTGATGTGCGCTTAACAGGACGGACTGTACCTCACGTTCATTTCATACAGATTACAAAAACGAAAAACTTTTGTTTTCAAGTGCACTCGGTACAGATTTAAAGCTATATTTGTTTATATTTCTTTTGTTTGTGAAGCAAGTGTTGGTCAACAAACACACTAGAATCTCGACTATCAAACTGTCGTAAAAGCACACGTCTGGTCTGAGCTCCTCCCACAGAGAACCATCAGTCTATAGCGATCAATGATTGGCTCCTGTACTAGAAGGCGGGGCTTCATTCACCATATTGACCGTTACACTTTTCCCTATTCAAAACTATCCGAGTGACATGTCTTGCGTATTCTATAGTCTTTGCTTTAAAAGATACTAGTATTTATTTGTTAGATACTAGCACCTATAAAGATACTAGTACACCTAGCGACTAGTAAATATTTTATTGAGTTTAGTAACAATTCCATTTTTTAATTCAATTCATCTTTATTTCTATAGTGCTTTAACAATGCAGATTGTGTCAAAACACTGGAGAACGCTGGATGTCCATCGTGGAGAAGGTGCAAGTGGGAGAGGTCACCGGCTGGTAAATCAACTATTTAGTTTTGACAAGTGTGTATTTCAAATGTGACTAGTATTAAAGACTAGAATACACAAGACATGTCTCTCATATAGTTTTGAATGGGAAAATGTAATGGTCAATATGGCAAATGAAGCCCTGCCTTCTAGTACAGGAGTCAATCATCAATCTCTATTGACCTTATTCTGCGATGCGGAAGTGCGCTCGTTTTTGTGATTGTTTTAGAACTTCCGATTGAGTTGCCTATGGGAGAAATGACTAGGAATAATGAATGGCAGAAAACCAAGTGTGTTCATGACCTATACATAAAAAGTAGAATAATATAATAAGAAAATATCAGTTTGCAACATCAAGCAGCACAACCAGCTGTTTTAACGTCTAAAAAAAAATAAATAAATAAATAAATCAATGGAAGTAAAGCCAAAAAGATTCCAATGGCTGTGCCTGCTAAAGGGAAAAATAAGGTCAATAGACTGACGGTTCTGCGGGCGGAGGGGGGAAGGACCAGACAGGTGCCCTTACGACATCTTCTGCAGTTGTTATTAAACTTCTAGAGTCAGCAAACATGCTGGAATCTCAGCGAATACTTGATGAGAAATATATCCACAAAGCTTAAAATCTCTACTTTTAAATGAACCACTACACTTGAAAACAAATGTTCTCTGGTTTTGTAATCTGTATGAAATGACAAAGTTACAGTCAACGTCAAACGCACATCACATGACAACTCCTCGAATGCCTACAAACTTGTAAACAAAGAGACCACTGTCATTTTTGAAGAAGATTTGCCATCAAGACCAGGGGTTCCCAAACTAGGTACTGCAAAGTTTACTTTCATCCCCAATCAGACACACTTGGGCTAGCTAATCAAGCTCTTACTAGGCTTTCTTAAAAACAGCAAGTTGGAGCTAAAATCTGCAGGACACCGGCTCTCCAGGACAGAGTTTGGGCACCCCTGATCAAGACCAAGTTGGGAGTTACTACAGAAGATCAGCACAATCCTACGAGGCATTATTCAGAGGATGATAATGTATAACATAGTCATAAAGGAGACTGGTGTCGTGATTTTGTTCCCTTCGAGTGAGCATTCACATTAGCTTAGGCAACCTAAAAAATGCTGATTGTGTTTGTCTCTTAAGTTTAATTTCTAAACTTTTGATTCAGTTGATGTTTTATCTTTATTGATTTCAAATATGAAACTGAATTGTAAGCCTGGCAAACAGTTTTGGAGCATTTGATGTTTTCCCATTCAAACAGATTGCCAGAGCATATACTACCTGAGAGGTGCTTCAAAGATGGCCACTAAGTGAAAGGACTTGCCTTAAAGGGACTTTGCTGGTATACAGTAGTCACCATTTGAAGTGGATCAAAACCTTTGGACAAACAATTAGTAGAGTTTCCACCTTTAAATTGCTGGGTGTGCAAATATCCTCTAATCTATCATGGGATGCCCGCGTTAAGTACATGATTTCGAAGGTGCATCGCAGAATATACTATATTTGTAAAGTCAAAAAAAGCAGGTCTTCCTTGTGATGTTCTAATGCAAGTGAACTTGACTTTTATACGGCCAGTTCTTTGAGTGTGCCAGTCCACTCTGAGGCGGACTACCTAAAGCTCTCTCTGAGGAGTTAAAGAGCATCCAAAAGCGATGCTGTCGGATAATCGGCATTCCGACTTCAACTTTTCCAGCACTAAGTGAAAGGCAAGAGGAAGCCACCATATGTACTCTCACTAAAATACTCAATGGCAGTTTATCCCCACTGCATTGTTTCGTGCCTAATGCTCCAGTGTCATTCTACCTTCTTCGGCGACAAAAGACATTTGCTATATCCAGGAGTAAAACTAAACGCCAGGAACTCTCCTTTATTCCTCCTGCACTATAAATTATTCGGTATTTATACAACAATTTTAGTGTTTGACATTTTTTTAATTATTGTTCTTACTTTGTTTGTTTATCATGTTATTTAGCAGAATTTTTAGTAGTCAAATATTGTTTCGAGTGTGTGTTTCACAACTTTCAGGGAATTGTGCTGCAATACCATGTTCTGTCAAAATTATATTAAACTAAAACCTTTCATCGAGGTTGCCCTAAATCTGATGATCAACACCCATTCTTGTCTTAGGACGATTTCAAAAATTACTTTGATCCACCTTAAATGTTGACTATTATATTATATTATATTATATTATATTATATTATATTATATTATATTATATTATATTATATTATATTATATTATATTATATTATATTATATATTACATTACGTTACATTATATGATATTATATTATATTATACATTACATTATATGATATTATATTATATATTACATTATATTATACATTACGTTACGTTATATTATATTATATTATATTATATTATATTATATTATATTATATTATATTATATTATATTATATTACGTTACATTATATGATATTATATTATACATTACGTTATATGATATTATATTATATTATACATTACATTATATTATATTATACATTACGTTACGTTATATTATATTATATTATATTATATTATATTATATTATATTACGTTACATTATATGATATTATATTATACATTACGTTATATGATATTATATTATATTATACATTACATTATATTATACATTACATTACGTTACGTTATATTATATTATATATTACATTACGTTACATTATATGATATTATATTATACATTACGTTATATTATATGATATTATATTATACATTACATTATATTATGCATTACGTTATATTATATTATATTATATTATATTATATTATATTATATTATATTATATTATATTATATAAGGGCTCATTTACACCAAACATGTTTTTTTTTTTATCCCAATGCTCTACTTTTTCATTGTTTTTAATGTAAACGTGCTTTACGGACACACATGACCGTTACATCTGTGTCTCACCTTTATTGAACAGTGTTGTTTTTTTGGGGGGAAAATTCCCACATATAAACTTTTATTGTCAAACTACTGATTCCACAGAAAATGTAACTGTGAACAGAAAGGTAACTTTGTAAGCAGAATACAATGATCAGACAAACTCTAGCGTTCACCTCACTTTTAATTAGCAAAACATACTGATGGACCAATAATAAGAACAAGCACGCTCTCAGCAACCTCTGAATGGTCAATAACTCAAAAATGTAAGGCACTGTTGGAGACGTTAATCAGAGAATACACCGCTTGGTTTTACCCGCCACCATTTATACACCACTAGGGGGGTCCAAGATACTCCCTAGACCCCTAAATCTGAAAAAGTGACAGAAAAAGAGTCAATTAAAGCATTTCCCAGAGCAATTACATTTAGATACAGCACAGTATGAAATATGAAAGTAGACAAGAAACTGTGAATCAGAGAATCCTGCAGAGCAACAAGTAAAAAAGGAATCACGTACTTGTGCCTCACAGTGGTCACCGTCTCTGATGATAAACTTTTCCCAATAGTCTTTCCTGCCGTTTCCAGACTTGTCCAGAGAGTCGATAAACCTGCAGTTTACAGCACAATTTGCATCTTATTATGACTTAAAATATGTTTTATTAAAGCCTGTTCAAGAATGATCAGTATAAAGAGAACTATAATATGCCTTCGTCCATATGAAAGAACAATACGCCTGTTTTCTTCTGTTTTCTCTTAATAACAAAATGGTCTTGAATAATTGGCGATCAGTGTTTTTATTGTTTGTCAGCTGGAAAAATATATTTTGAAGTTAATTTTTACATTGTTCAAGCTGAAGATCTCAGTATATCATCGGGGGAAACACGGGTATTATTCTGTTGTGCATATATATCAATAATTATTATGATTATATACATTAACTTTTTTTTACCAGTGACCATAATGTTAGCAAAATTAATTTGAAAAATTATTATTCAGTGACCATAATTTTAGAGAACGTAACTTTACCAGTGACCATAATTTTAGCATTTTGCTTGAAGCCTTTAATCAGACATTGTAACCCTATGGTTGTGCCCTTTTGCAAATTAGCCTTTTAATATAAATAAATATATACATTGATTATTTAAAGAAAAACTATTTTTTAACTATATTGAGATGCTCTACTGAGATTATATATATATATATATATATATATATATATATATATATATATATATATATAATTGGGGTAAGTTTGTTTAGGTGTGTCTAATTGGGGTTGGAGTTATAGAACTAGATCATAGATCTATATAGATCAGATATATATATAGATGATATAGATTAGGGGTACCCAAACTCGGTGCTGTCCTGCAGAGTGCAGAGTTTAACTCCAACCCCAATTAGACACACCTAAACAAGCTTATCAAGCTCTTTCTAGGTATGCTAGAAACTTCCAGGCAGGTGTGTTGAAGGAAGTTGGAGCTAAACTATGCAGGACACCGGCCCTCCCGGACCAAGTTAGGGCACCCCTGCTGTGGATTGAAAGATGAATTCTGAAATATTAAAGGAATAGTTCATGCAAAATTTTATAATTCTACCATCATTTACTCTCCTCTTATTAGTTCATTGAGATTCTTTCTTCTGTTGAACACTAAATAAGATATTTAGAAAAATGCTGCTAGCTGCCACCCATTGACTCTCAGTATTTCTTTTCGCCTGAAACCAACATTCTTCAAAATATCTTCTTTTGTGTTCAACAGACGAAAGAAACTCAAAGCTTTAAAACCACTTGTGGTGACGTAATGTTCATCTTTTGAGTGAACTGGCCCTTTAACAAACTTGATCAGATAAATCCACGTACCATTTAGCAAGACAAAACAGCTAAACTATGAATTCAGTCACCTTGTATGCTGCTTCCAGCCACTAGCTTGGCTCCATCCATTTTGGAGCTCCCATCTTTGCCTTTCTTGAGGGATTCTGGGATGAGTTTGCTACCATGTTTTTTCACATGTGGAGCAAGTTCCTTCCCAACTTTACCCGCTACGGCAGCTACACCATCCACTGGAGAGTAAATCAAAATATATTAAACATCAGAACGCAATAGGCAATAAATAATTCAGCGTCAGATAAATATTGATTTACCCAGAAACTGGCTGACTTTGACCGCTCCGCCAGTGGCCTGTTTGGCTGCGTTGAGGCCTTTGGTGACTTTAGGACTGACCTCTGCTGGAGTCTCCTCTGGGGTGATGTTGTCCCGCAGTTTTGTCCCTCCTCTCTGAATGGCTTTACCAGTCGCTTCTGCTCCTCGCACAAGACCCCGACCCAGCCACGAGGAGCCTTTGGAGAGAATGAAATAAATAAATTACAATAGCTTCAATCAATAGCTGATTTTTTTGCAGATTTAGACATGTTCCTGGGTCAGTATATTTTATTGAAAGCTAACCTGAAAAAATAATGACATACAGTTGAAGTCACAAATATTAGCCCTTCTGTGAATTTTTGTTTCTTTTCCTTTAGTATTTCTTAAATGATATTTAACAGTGCAAGGAAATTCTAACAGTATTTCCTATGATATTTTTTATTTCTATGTCTGATTTGTTTTATTTTGGCTAGAATAAAAGGATTTTTTAAAGCCATTTTAAGGTCAATATTATTAGCCCCCATGCTATTTTTTTGATTGTCTACAGAACAAATCTGTGGAGAGGTGAGCGTGATATGGATGGATGGATAGATGGAGAGATAGTTAGATCTATCTATCTATATCCATCCATCCATCCATCCATCCATATATATATATATATATATATATAAAGTGAAAAAGATATATATTAATAAAACTTATGCAAACTGCACTCCGAAATAAAAGTACAAAGACTGCAACTTTGTAGTACAAAGGAAAAATTTGTTGATATTAACTTTTTAGATACAAACGTGTACAACTGCTTTAGTACAATTTGTGTATGATATAGACATGCACAATATGCAACTTTTTTTAAGGAATAATACATTTACGCAGTCATGAAAGTATTTTGACAGGTAATATGATGGTGAATTATGCTTCACAAAAGTTGCAGACACCTTTAACAATATCTGAATGCTTTTGTGAAGCAAAATTAATTTAAACATTCAGTTATTCTTTACGCCAATTAAGAAACCGGCAACTATAATACTACGTTGGCTATAATAAAGAAAATCCGCTCTAACTGTAAAACTAAATAAATTGCTAAACACATGAAAGTGTAAAAGCATGCAGCCCACAACAAAGGCTGAAAGTTATTGCGGATCATATTTAACAAACCTTTTACTACGAATTTTATGTAATTTTGCTCACATGGATAACTGAATATTAATCAGATGATGTCATTATCCTGCTCTGCCGCCAGCCAATCGTAGCATTGCTGATCATGATTTCGAGGATCGATAGATCTGTCCTTCACAACACACGCAGCGATCTCAGATCAGTTCATCCAGACATTTTAATCTTTTTCCCGAACTTGTTAGAAGAACCAAATTAGCCAGAGATCAGTTATCAAGAATAAAAGATCTAGGATCTGCCAAATCTTCTTAGATCATTTAAGCGAGGTACGAAGAACGGACCCCAGGTTAGAACAGTTGTACTTCCCGAACATTATACCAACATAAAACATACATAATTGCTGGTATAATTTTGAAATTTATTTTCAAAGCACAAACATTAACATTGTAGCATTTTTATTTAATTTTGAGGTTTTTATTGTATTCATTACGTTTTGTTTATAACAATCTTCCTCATCACTCCACAATGTCCACATCTGAGATATTTCCATCTCCTATATGCTCAAGAACTTCAAGATCTGTATATTCTGCATATACAATTGTTTCAGCAATGAATTTGTATATCGATAGTTATTTTATACAAAAAAAGTTCAATCAGCATTACTGAAAATTTAATTCCAGTAACAGATCTTGAACAAATTGTACATCCTAATGGACACACATATTTGAAAAAATCCTGATCTAAAGCTTGCAAGGTAACAAAAATGTTTAAACTTTAATTAGTAAGTGCAATCCCTGTTTTTTACATACAAATCTAAGAAATACTGGCAAACACATCAATAAATCTGAATAAAAACAGATTTTATGGCTTACGTCTGTATCTGGAGTGAAGTGATGCCATGCTGCTTTTCAGTGTAGTGGATTTTTGTCAAATGACAACATGCCGAGTCTTACTGCAATTTAATTGGATGACAATTGTCCACTCTCAGGGACTGCAGGCTTTAAATTAGATGAAATGCTCAGGAACCACAAAAAACATGGGCTGACCTGCAGTCAATTGTAGTGGACACAGGGTCCGAAGGGGGCACCTTAAGCTGAATACTAGTATAAAAATATCAAGTCAAATATTATTTACTGTCATCATGACAAAGATAAAAGAAATCAGTTATTGGAAATAAGTTATTAAAACTATTAGGTTTAGAAATGTGTAGAAAAAAAATCTTTCTGTTTTACAGAATTTGGGGGAAAAATAAAAGGGGGGATAATAATTCAGGAGGCTAATTATTCTGACTTAAACTGTATATAATGGTGATTTGCAAGAAGCACCTAGCCCTGATTGAAAGCCTAAATTTGACATTAAATTGTAAAAACTGTCGCTCAAATCTGATTGGATGACTAGAATGTTGTTGCTGGATCAACAAAAATCCTTAGACACGCTAAAGTGTAAAAGGGATACAGCTGCAAAAAGAAACAATTATAAATTAAACCCAAGAGAACTGCAGTTGTGCAAAATGTATATCAATGCATTTAGGAAATGTTTTGTGTTATATATTTGTAGATTTTTATGCCGTCTTATCGTGACTTTTTTTGGCATACTTTTAATGACACTGTACAATAATAATTTCTATTTTTTAAGTTAAAATTTTGTTCTGTTTTATGCTATTGTGGAGGACTCTTCCAATCCTTTACATGGTTTCTTTAAGTTACTTTCATCTGGTAGACGATATAAAGTCCTTTCAGCAAAAAAGGCTAAGTACAAGAAGACATTTATTCCCACTGCCACTCTTTTTTTTAACAGGATTTTTAAAAATAATTGTGTAAGTTTATTTATGTTTTGTAGTTGTGTGTGAGCCTATGACTAAAGACAATTTTCAAACCCCTGTGGGATAGACAAATTGAACTGAATTGAATTCAATTACTGTGAGGGTTAGGCTAAGGACTAGGATTGGGGTAGATGTTAATAAAAAAAAACAATGTGATATGTGCATTCGCTGCGTAAAGCATATGCCAGAGTAGTTGGTGGTTCATTCTGCTGTGGCGACCCCTGATAAATCAGGGACGAAGCCAAAGGAAGGAATGTAAAGTGTAGTTTAATAAACAATATAAATCATTCTTGTTAACTTCTGGCGGGAGCTGTATCTCTTCTAGCAACAACCCAGGAGCATGTTTCACTTGGTAAAATCAGTTTTTGTTTATTTTTATTTTGGGGGGGTGGAGTCTGAACATTTAATTAATTTATTATTAAGATCAGCATATAACATTTTACAATAAGTATAAATAAAATGCAAATACACAAAATCTAGTCATTCATGTTGTTTTCGACTTAGTCCCTTTTATTAATCTAGGGTCACCACAGCGGAATGAACCACCAATTCATCCAGCATATGTCTTTTGCAGCGGATGCCCTTCCAGCTGCAACCCATCCCTGGTAAACATCCATACACACTCATTCACACACATACACTACGGACAATTTAGCTTACCCACTTCACCTGTACCGCATGTCTTTGGACACCCGGAGGAAACCCACACCAACAGGGGGAGAACATGCAAACTCCACACAGAAATGCCAACTGACCCAGCCGGGGCTAGAACCAGCGACCTTCTTGCTGTGAGTGGATTGTGCAACCCACTGCGCCACCGTGATGCCACAAAATGTACTTATGTAGTAATTAAATAAATACATTATAAAGAGCTCTGATACTGTTAATATACAGTATGCACATATTTCAGTCAACAAAGATATAATATTATACAAATCAGTTTGCTTGTACCTTCATTACTGGTGTATTAGAGTGACCTCTAGTGGATGATTTTGAAATGTCCAAAAAAAGGTTTCATCCGAAAATGAAACATTTCACTTACTATTTACTCCAAACCCTTATAAGTGTCTTTTTACGATGAACTCAAGCAAAGATATATTAAAAGGTAAGCACTATAGTGATCAACAGAATTATTTCCAAAAAACATATACATTTTAGACCAGGGGTGGGCAAACTCGGTCCTGGAGGGCCGGTGTCCTGCATAGTTTAGCTTCAACTCTAATCAAACGCACCTGAACATGCTAATCAGTGTCTCCAAGATCACCAACTATCTATAAGCAGGTGTGTTTGATCAGAGTTGGTCCTGGAGGACCGGTGTCCTGCACAGTTTAGCTCCGAGTCAGCCCACTACTGTTTTAGACCAAGGGTGTCAAACTCTGTCCTGGAGGACGGTGTTCTGCACAGTTTAGTTCCAACCCCAATCAGACACACCAGGGCTGGCTAATCAAGCTCTAAAGCTGCGGTCACACTGAACTCTGACCTGCGAAAACGCATCACTTGACTGCGTGAGACCAATCGAGGATCAAAACATGACCTCCCTGGACAGAAATTTAAAACATGGAGCAATAGCTGGCTTTTTTAAATGTATAATAATCTTGTTTAGTTCCGCCCCTTTTCGCAGCGCCGTATGACAGAATTTCGCACGCTCAAACTCTAGTGTGACCGCAGCTTTACTAGGCTTTCTACAAACAACTTGCAGGTGTGTTGAGGCAAGTTGGAACTAAAATCTGCAGGACACTGGCCCTCCAGGACTGAGTTTGGACACCCCTGTTTTAGACCATAGTTTGGTGTGCATTAGGATTCATGTGCCAGCATATGCGCATTACTGCATTTCAGAAAAACTATTTCCATCCACAACCTTAGCCTATAAAACATATAAGTGACCATTCATACACAACATGTATGCACAGATTTTGCTGGCATTCACACTGCATATGAAGTTATTAAAACTATCATCTTTAGAAATGTGTTGGAAAAAAAAAAAAGTCTTTCCGTTAAACAGAAATTGGGAAAAAATATGTTTGCGGGCAGCGGGGCTAATAATTCAGGAGGGCAATTCTGAATTCAACTGTACAACATGTAGTTTTGGTTACTTCTCTATGATCTAATGTACAGACCTGCTAGGATGCTCTGTGACATCTTTTCACTCCACACAGGGGCAGTTTTATCCTCTGGCATTTGAGATGCTTCTGATAGAGGAATCTTCTCACTCAGGTTTGTGTCTGTTCCTGTAGCGCCGAAGCCTTCTTCATCTACCTTCAATGAAAAAGCCTCAGTTATGACCAGTATAAAGTAGCAAGCTTAAAGGGATAGTTCACCCAACAGATTCTGTCAGCATTTCCTCATCATTTGCTTGTCACAAACCTATAATATCATTAAATGTGGAGGGGGGCCTTACAATTGCCCGAGACCCCCTTTTTCCCCCTGGAAATTATTGTAAGTCGCTTTGGACAAAAGATTCAGCTAAATGACAAAATGTAAAAAGAAAGCTTGTGTGAGAAAAAAAGAAAAAAAAAATCGTGAATAGTGCTACATTAAGCATGGCTCCCAAAAACAAACGCCACTTTCAATCAAAGCAGCCGTCTGCTTGTCAACTTGAAGCCAATGCAAAATGTTTTTGTTTTTGTATTTTATCCACACTGTAAAACCCAAAAGTTAAGGTAAACTTAACTTAAGGTAGAATTAACTTTCAGTCAATTTTGAGTTAACTCTACTCATTTAATTTATTAAAGTTGACTGTTGGGTTTTACAGTGTATGAAATCACTGAATGTAAAATCTGACATCAAAAGTGTGTGCGATTACCTGGACCCGGAGCTGCGCCAGCACCGACAGCTGCTCCTGGAACAGATCTCTCTCCCCTGCAGGCAGATCGGAGGACAGCACAACTCCAACGTAGGACCCCGGCACCGCTGCTGTGGTGTCAGGAAAGGTAAACACACCATTGTTGCTCAGTAAGACAGGAGAGTCTGGATACAGTGGGTAGATCCAGTCACAAACCTGCAAAGAAAAGAAATTTTACACGCTCTTTTACTGAACTTTACCATTATACCAGGACAATTAAATCAGGAGACAGTGCTAATATTTGGTTTATTCAACAAAGCTTTAATAATATACATTTTAAATATCATTAAATATTGTTGTGATATAGTTCGATTCAATTAAAGTTTATTTATATAGTGCTTCACAACAATTATTGTTCCAAATCAGCTTTACAAAAGGTGCACATTATTGCATTATAATCAATTTCAGACTTTAACTAATAATAGTAACTAATAGCTTTTAACAGTTAAAGATATATAGATCTATATATATATATATATATATATATATATATATATATATATATATATATATATATATATATATATATATATATATATATATATAGATATAGATATATAGATATATATATATATATATAGATATATATATAGATATATATATATATATATATATATATATATATATATATATATATATATATATATATATATAGATCTATCTATATATATAAACATCATTAACATGCAGTATTATAGCATATGTCTGTGTGTACATGTTCAGTGAAGTGTATTTGTGTTTTCAGTTGTTGAGATTGAAAATCCGTTTTATTCCACTGTATATTGGATTTCTTAACTTCTGAAATTAAAACACTGGTATTTTGATGTGTAAAAATGAATATAAACATCTGAAAATATAGCACCTTTTTGACATTTAAAGACAAAAAAAAAAGACATCAGTTGTTTACAGAATGAATCCAAATTGACATTTTTCTCCACATATATAAATCAAACATCCATAAATCCAGAGAACATTTTCAATTAGTCTACTATTTTTGTTTGTAACAAAGCTGTTTATATATTTACACACATACTCTCTCTCCCCCTCCCCCACCACACCACAAGACAACCTTAAAACATTATACAATTCTTAGTGTGCCTCACACAGGTGAGTGGACTTGACAAACCACCTGTAGAAAACACATTTTGATCTCTCTTTGATACTTTAACCAACACTTGCACCAGTTTTTGCACCAGAAACATTCTTACAATATATACAATATCTAATAAAAACAATATCTATAAAAAATATCTATAATAAAAACAGTGTGCATTTATGAAGTGTGCTTCACACAGGTGAGAGGACTTGACAAACCACCTGTAAAAACACACTTCTCTCATTGAAAACCTCCCCCTGCTTACTCTAGAACTTAATTCTCTGAACACTGACCATTCTTTTTATATTTAACACTTCTTGTGAGCACTGCCTCTGCTTGTTGAATTGCTAAATGCCTACTTAATCTCAAGTCGTTTTGGACAAAAGTGTCTGCTAAATGACTATATGTAAATGTAATATGTAAATGAAATAGTCAATTAGTATTGATTATATTAATGACACCTTTATGACCTTTTCAGATCTTCTTATTTTGGTTACCTGAACTTTTTCAATGAAGAAACATCACACATTTCATAATTCAAGTGTCGTAATTTGTTCAAGTCTTATAAGAGTGAGGAAATTATTTGTGGCTGAACTATCCTTTTAAGATACTAATTAAAAGTGCTTAATAATCATTTAATAATAATTTATTGTTTTTAAAACTGCATATTTGTGTCATTCAGATTTATCAGATTATCTCATATAGTATATCTGAATGCTGAAATGTAAAACACAATAATAATTTCATAATTTAGATTTAAGCAATGTATTAATTTTAGACAATATTCATATAAAACTGAAACCTAAATGTGTTCAAATCAAAAAGTGTTCATTAATGAGTAAATTAGGCTGCAATAAGTTGTATTTCTTTACAAGATTTTAAATAAATAAAACTAAGTTTGTGTAGTTTAATATCATTGTATATACAGTATGTTTGACAACTGGCGTGAAGTGAGACCAATTTTAAAATCGCAATTATTAGGGTGCTGTGTGAGCGTTCAGAAAGCCTGCTTTTGTTCTGGATGACTACAGTGGGACAAAAGATGACTGTGGGACGCAAGCAACAGATCTGTTAAAGCGTGGACGGCACGTGTCCTATACACCAAACCCCAGAGCAATGGACCAACTGGACAACTAACAGCCCTTGAACTGGAAATCTGCCAATCCTGCACAGCCGCTGAATGACTTTTCTATCTGCTGATCCAGCAAGCAGACCGACTCTGCACAAAGAAGCCTGTTGTCATCGGCAACACTGTTTCTAGCACTGCACGACCCAAACAAACCTAAAGCCTTTTGGTTTTACCAGTCTGACTGGCTTTTGGGAGTTGTAAAACCACCTTTTGACGTCTGAAAATAAAAAAAGGTCTGACTTGAATGACTGCAATCAACAAATTGAAAGTAAAACTACTTTATGATGAGTTTAAACGTCATTAAATATCAAACAATTTTTCCTATGACTATTAGATTATTAACTATTTTTAGCCCATCATCGAGTTTTGCTAAAATTAATCTAACTAGTGTAAATGTCTGTAAATTTAGTTTTTAAATTAATTTCAGTAATATTATTGACTAATATGAAAATGTTCATTAGATTTTGTAACAATACAGTTTGTAAAGTCATATATATGTGTCTTTTAATAGATATATTACATGAGACTTGCTTTGTTTACCAATTAAGTGGATCTACTGTAGTTGGATTTGCATTGTAAACATTAAATAGAAGTTTAAAAGGTGTTGTTTGTTTTATTTCATATATTACGTTTTTAGTTATGATACTCCCAAAATCATGCCACAAATCCACAATTTTTCTTTTTTTTTTTTTTTCGCAGCAATTCTCAGCAAAAAATGTCTGCAGATTCTGTCTGGCCCTACTAATGATGCTTTGAGTGTATTATGGGAGTAACTTTGATTAAACTGCCCTCCTCCCCCGTCTGCTGTTCACTTTCACTTTCATCCGTGACTCCCCAACCTCTTCACCCTCGACCTTTTGCTGAAAGCATTTGAGATTTTCCTTGGCTGTGTTTTGGATCATTGTCTTGCTGAAATGTCCACTCTGGTTTCATCTTCATCATCCTGATAATGTAGATGTTAGACTGAAAAAGCTAATATTAATTTACAATGATTGCTGAAAAACTACTGAGAGATTTCAGCTGCTGCTTTCACTAGCTCCCTTTCTTCATGAAAAAGGAAAATGCATAATACATGCCAATTGAACCTTAAATCAGGTTTAAAATGTAAAAAAAAAAAAAAAAAAAAAAAAAAACTTTTGTACTCCTCTCTCTATAATGCACAACAATGTGTCTGTAATAATGTTAAGAATGACAGTAATCTCAGTTATTCTGCTCTAAGCCATGAACTGATGCTCAATCCAACCAAACTTTAGGAAACAGTTTCATGTGATCGTCACAAGACCCTAACTTATATGCTCAGTAAACAAATCTTTCCATTTTGTTTATGGTACAAATGCGAGGTGTTTAAACAAAGAATATTTGAATAAAACAAAGAACAGTAAAACATCCTTTTAAAATATGTATTTATACAGTCTATTTATATATGCATTTATTCGTTTGCATAAGATTAAGATGTTACATTCTTACAGAATTGTTCTTATTTTAAGCATAAACCCAACAAAATAAAGAGACGCATTTTAGTAGTAGACTTTTGCAGCATTTACGCTTGTTATTATGTAGAAATTTAAGTTTTAGATTTAGTTTTTAGGCTACAATTTTATTTTTAGCTTTAGTGCTTCTATTTAAGTCTCTCACACACACACACACACATTTTATCAATTTCTCAGTAAATATAGGCAATGTATTTTGGTGCATTTAAACAAAACAGATTTATAAATCATATATTTATTAAAATTATATTTTAGTCACAAAAAATATTTAGAAATTGAAAGATAATACAAAATCAAGCAAAATATTGCAAAAAAAAAAAAAAAAAAAAAAAAAAAAAAGTACAACCTACAAAATTTTTCAATCTTTTTGCTTTTCTTAATTTTTCCTCTTTTTAAAAATTGTATTTGATATTTTTCTATTACAGTACATATAAACTTGAGTGTACTAGTTTTTGGACCCTTATCGTATGCTATTTTGTTAGATAATATATGCTGAGCACTGTAAAGATATCTGATTCAGCCTCTGTGTCCATTCTGTCAAAGAAGATCGGCGAGTCTTCATCAATTCATTCATTTTTGCCTTAGTCCCTTTATTAATCCAGGGTCGCCACAGCGGAATGAACCACCAACTTATCCAGCACGTTTTATGCAGCGGATGCCCTTCCAGCCGCAACCCATCTTTGGGAAACATCCACACACACTCATTCACTACAAACAATGGCCTACTCAACTGTATCTTTAGACTGTGGGGGAAACCGGAGCACCCGGAGGAAACCCACGCAAACACAGGGAGAACATGCAAACTCCACACAGAAACGCCAACTGACCCAGCCAGGACTCGAACCAGCGACCTTCTTGTTGTGAGGCGACAGCACTACCTACTGCGCCACTGCGTCACCTGGTCTTCATCCACTTTACTGTAATTATCTTCCTAGATAGCTGCTATTAATAATATATGTAATGCAAACAGGTGAGATTTACTGAACTGATCAGGGGGAAGCCATCAAGCAAATAAATACTGGGAGCATTTGTGTGTCGTTAACTAATCTCCCTTTTAACCTCCTGCCAACACACTTGTATTTTGGGACATACAGTAGCCCCCCGTTTCTCCACAATCTCTCCAGCATTGTGTTAATTGTAAAAAAAAACTATTGAATTTGTTAAATTGTTCGCAACCACTTACCTTAAAAAACTTGTAAATCCAATTAATAATTATTTAGTGCATTTATATTTTATTTGGCTTTTTATTATCTTTTACATTTTAGATAACAATAAATTGAGGAGATTAAGTAAAATAAGTTTACTGGTGAACAAAGAAACAGGCCAAGCATAGTTCACTAGTCAACATTTTAAAGTGGATCATCACCTTTCATCGAAGTTGTCCCAAAACTATTGAACAACTCCCATTCTTGTCCTAGGACAATTTTGAAAAAAAAATGTTTGATTTACTTTGAATGTTGATTACTGTATGTGTGCTGGTGTTTACCTGCAGGTAAGCTGGAGCATAGCCAGTGTTGGCACTGCCATCCTGGCTGTATACGATGATCCTCAGGTATCCTGGATAAGAAGGGGCAGTGACCCGACCCTCAGCAGACACAAAAAACATCTGCACCCCGCTGGGCAAGAACATAATCTCCATCCCGGCCTCTCTGAGATTGACCGGGGCCGCAGCCTGACGCCGGGACGCCTGGTGTGGGGCATCTGGAAACGACTTGTTGGCTCCATGAGAGAGTGACAGATGCCCGTCTGTTGGCTGAGGAGTGTAGGCTGGTGGGAGTTCATTGGGCACAGTGAAGCCCACCGGAGGGGAAACAGGGCGAGAAGGGGCCCTTCCTGAGGCTCCTCTGCTGTTAAATGCTCTCTGTGAGGTCGGAAGATAGGTAGAGCTGGATAAAGTTGCTAGCACAAGATTAAGAGGTTACATTCCTACCCACCCAATTGTTCTTACTTTAAGAATATCCAATGAAGGCACTTTTAAACATCTTAGTATTTGCTGTTTACACACTATTGTAGCATTTTGACCTTTTAATATGTAAAAAATTGATTTAAGAATTATATACTCAGTTTGTTGTTTGTACCTTGTCCTGGAAGACAGGTAGAGTCGGGTAAAGTGTCTGACCCGGGTTTGAAGCGGACTCTAGAGCCCCGAGGCGAGCGGTGATGGTGCGCAGTGTCTCCCCCATCTTCAGCTGTGTTTTTCGGGCAGAGTCCCAGCAGCGGCCGGTGCAGCGCCCGCCCCGCGTGTCCACACGCAGCCCGCTGAGCAGGTGCCGGCGGCCCAGCCTATAGAGGACCAGAGCCTGGTCTTTATTGCCTGCTTCATCAAACTGAAGCCCGGTGTTCAGACACTGCAGAGCTTTGTCGTAGTTCTCGCGAATGACGCTTATTTCAGCGGGTTCTGACGACTGCATGCCCGCGTTTGAAAACAGCACACAGTCCGGGCTGAAACGCAAATTGTGAAACTATTAAACAAAAAGTTGAGTGCGTAAAACTCACGTAAAGCGTGGCCCCCAGGCTTATCCAGAGCGCTGCTAATTTATTAACAAGCACATTTTTTTGCCATGATGACTCTTGACTAAATTATGTACTGTCACCAAGCAAGTTCAACCAGATGACTGAAAAGCGCAATTAAAGTTCAAGCTGTTCTCGCACACACGCAAACAAAATAACCCACATGCGTAACAGCTGAAAGCGCGCAATCATGGTTTGTGACATACTTCGTAGTTAAAGCAGATAGGAGAGAAAAAATAAATAAATAAAATAAGTCACTGAAAATAGCTCGACACAGTAATGGAAAGGTTGTCGTGGGACAAATGCAACTGGGAGATTAAACGTTAGTGTATGTTTCTAGCAACCTGCGTATTTAGTGGTTATGAGGGATTTGGCTAGCTTAGCCAAATAGGACACTTAATTTCTCATTCTTCAGGTGGTAAAGCTTGAGATTCAGATTAACAAAATAACCTTTGAAGAAAGCCAAAAAAGCCTGTAACCACATCCATAGGAAAAAAGTAAATCGTAACAGCTTTTACAACCTCCATATATGGGTTAAACAGAAGAAAGAATCTCAAGCAGGTTGTAAAAGTTAAGCGAGTGGAAACCAGATTGTTGGGTGAAGAATTTGGTGCGATTGCAACGTTTTAAATAAATTTGTGACAAGTCAGTTTCTCATCCTGCGACTGCTTAACTTTTTAAAAATGCTGGCAGCGAACACCTATTGACTTCCATATTAATTTCCTACGACCAGTTAATGGGTGCCAGCTACCAGTCAAAGATTAATACAAATATTTATGGTTACCAGCAATGTTTAGAATACATCGTGTACAATAAACTAGGCTTACAACCAATAAACAAATGTGCACTTTCCCTTAAAAAAAAAAAAAAAAAAAAAAAAAAACCTGCTTTAGTGAGGTGCGATTCAGACATTGAAGGCTAGAGGTCGCCATGCAATACTGCAACTAGTTTCATTTATTGAAATGCAGTATGGAGCACACGATATTGCACATGCTATACAGGTAAAATACATGGTACATCCGAAAAGACAAGCAAAAAAAGTAGTGGTACAAAACCCAATTACTGATATGGTAACATACAGCCTTCACACCAACAGCATGTTGGATTCAAAGAGAAGTCACACCATTTTATTGGATCGCTTTATAATCTTGTGCACCCTATGATAAAAATCACATTTTTAAAAAAAGTTAAAAACCACATTTAAAACAAATTCACTCAATATTTACAAAAGACTCAAGCGCTGCAGTTCATTTGTTGGCGTAAGGAGACTTGTCACCATAATGTCAGGGCAGCGGCAGAGACTCCACAGGCTCCAACTGGGACACTGCATGATATCTGGAGGGGGGGGAGATGGGGGGGCAGGCATTAAGAGTTAGTTCCAATGAGGAAAAAAATAAATAAATAAAAATAAAAAAAAAAAGTTAGGGTGCCTGAGAAAAAATAAAAAATGCTTTTACTAAAAGCAGTATGATGTAATGACATATTGGCTATAGTAAACACCCTGCTCTGTGTAAGATATTGGTAAAAGGTGGCTTTTGGGTTTGAACCACTTGGGTGTGGGGAAAACGTTCCAAAACTACACCCATAACAAAAAAACCCCAACACATTACTAAAAGGCATGCTTACTTCGAGCTCTTGTACTTCTCCTGAATGGCCTGTTGAGGGCGACTTCCTGCCCCGAGATGGAGTTTATGAAGCTCCTTCAAACATGGGCCAATCACAGCCAGAGAGTAGCCAGTAAAGGCATACAGATTCTCAGGCTGACAGAAACAAAACCCATTATAGATAGATTAGACAAAGGCGTGAGGCATGTAATTGATCATTAATGGAGGGATGTTTGAGAATGGGATATGTAATGCAGTATACCTAGACCGTGACAACGGTGAGACAGCAGTAAAAGCAATAAAGTCATTTGGGTGTTCAAAATTGTTTGCAGTTGCTATCCATTTAGACACCAATAAGGATGTTTTACCTGATACACATACCTTTACATTTCAAAAGCACATGCATATTATATTTAAGATTAAAATCAATGGGGGGAGAGCCTTCTGTTGCTGCACCCAGGTTAAGGAATTATTTAATGATTACTGAACTAATACAAGCCTTTAAGGAATTCATCCATTAGCAATTAAAATTGAAACCATTTCTACCATTGAAAAACTTCAAGTGCAGATACTAGTTTAGCTACCAATTAAATTACAAAACTAGTCATGTTTAGATGTACTAATCATTCAGACAATGAATAAATATTTATAATAAAAAAAAATAAAAAAAAAAAAAAAAAAAAAAACAACAACATGAGGAAAGAGGCACTTGCGGTTGGCCAAACTAATACAGGATTTATTTGGCTTGTTCTTTGTTTCTGGTCAAGTGAAATTGAGCTAATAGCTTTAACCGCTCATACATCTAAACCACCGGTTAATACATTGCACTTCATGCTCAGGCCCAATCCCAACTCTATTTTTGTACCCCTTGATACAGAATGTAAAGGGGAAGGGCTTCAAATTGTACCCTTGAGAAATGGGACAGCACTACAACACCTGCACATGTCACAATCTCTTCATAGGAAGTCGACAATCACAACTGCTGTAGTTACTACAGTTGTTTAATATTTATATTCAGGAAAATCACTGAAGGAATGCATCATGTTATCATGTGGCAATAAGCTCATAACCATTCTGTGCATTTACACCATATTCATCTAAACATTAACAATACCAGACACAGCAAAAAAGGTCCTTCCCAGCCACTAGACTAACCCCTTGGTTTCGAGCGTGGTCCTGAAGGGAACTTCATTTCAAGGGGTATCTAGCCTTTCCAACTTAGCCCTATGCCTTCAAGATATAGAGAATGGAGACACCCCTACCCCTTCACGTGAACACGCAAAATTTGGGGTTGGGGCTTAAAAGTTCTATTTGACTTAACACCCAAAGTTCATGACCTTAATCAGGGTTCATACACTTTCACTTTTAAAACTCCAAGACTTCTCCAGAATTTAAAAAGTACATTCTCATGATGTAATGTTTCATGTCTACATATACACAAAACAATGACGTTCAAATTACAGCATCATAGAACAATCTATTGTTTTTATATCTAGGTAAAGTTGATTTTGATAATGCTTACACAGCACGAACAACGCGAGAGCAAGTTGTCAAGGACAGAAAAGTAAAGACAACTAACTTGTACTAACTATGTTTAAGTTAGGGCTGCACAATACATAGTTTTGGCATCCACAATGGTCATCGGATATGCAACCTTGGGATCATAGTTTAAATCATGAGTAAAATGTTTGCATGCATTAGAGAGAAATTTGAAAATTACTTTTCAAACCATTCACTTTTTTATAATTAACAAACAATATAAATTTAACTCCTATAGTATTGAAACAAGTGAAGTGCGAGTAAATAGTGAGCACATTTTAAATGGAGTAAACTGTACCTCTAAGGCCAGTGACAGAATTCAAATTTTAAAACACCCGGCCACAAGAAATTTTTATAATTTTAATAAAGATTAAATGTATAAAGACTATGCAGTGTTGATTTTTCAATATCTATACCTGAATAGTGAATACCTGAAAACTATAATTCACTTTTATCCATCTATCTTAATTCCGAGATTCAGTCCTCTGGAAAACGCCATGTCAATTTAATTACTTTGCCAGGTTTTCCCAGCCGTTTGAACCCTGCTTAATGCGTAGGACAACACATTTTAGGACATTAACTGTGCAACCCATGCAATGGTTTAGAGCATCACCAGTGTGCCAGTGCATAAAAATGGATAAAACATGAGCTTATACAAAGTTCTTAAATGCATTAGTGGCTTTAAAAACGTTCGACTTACCCACAAAACCCCATTTAGAGTGTAGTTGGCCAGACAATATGCTGCAGCAGCGGTCTTGGATGGCAGATATTGCACAAAAGGATCCACCTCAAGCAAGCTCAATTCTGAGAGATACTACAGGACATGACGAGAAATCAATATCCAATTTAGGATGGAAAGAAATTAAGCCAACCTACAAACCACCCATACCAGAGCAAGGTTTAGAGTTCTGGCGCAGACATGCCCCTCCAAAGTGTACTGCATCAGAAACTGGTGGATTGTTGGAGTGGTCATGTCAAACGCAAGCACTCGGAGGAGGTGCTGCTCCATCCGAAGCAGCTGTTTCTTAGTATAGGTGTCATCCGTGATGTAGACAAACTCATCCACCTCTGGAGGATACACTTCCTCGTATTTGCTAAAATCAAAAACCGATCAGGAAATATAATTTCACTTTTAAAAATTATTATTATTACTATTAATTAATTTATTTTTTTAACTTTAACTTTATTATTGACTTGATTTAATGATTGTAAATTTTAAAAATTAAAATCATCATTTAACATGTACATTTTATTTTTAAATTTACTTCGATTTAATCTATTTAATAATTTCTTTTATTTAATCATTTAATTATTGGTCATTTATTTAATATAAAATTACCATTTATTTTTTAATCATTTATTGTAAAATTTAATTTAAATCACTTAATCTAATCATTTATCATATTTATTATAATTTTATTTAAACTGTAATCATTTTTTTTTTTAAATCATGTAAAATTAAAAACTTTAATCTTTTTTTGTCAGTATTTAATCATGTAAAATGTATTTAAATTTTATGTAAACTTTAATCATTTATTTTATTTTATTTAATTTATTTTGTCTACTACTACTACTACATCAGGGACTAACAAGGAGAAAAAAAAAGTGAATTAAAATCTTACGCAGCCAGGAGTATTGCAGCCGTCCCCACAAGCTGCAGTTTTCCTCTCAGGACAGACATGCACGAAAGAAAGCGGTCCAGGTAATTGACAGCCAGATACAGGGTCTCCGAGCACAGCTTGTATTCTTCACCAACTTCCACCAGCCAGTCCACAAGGATGACCCTCATGCAGTTGGTTATGTCAGGCTGCTTCCTCATATAGCCAGGTTTTGGTCTGTATTTAACCTGAGACACAAAAAAATGTGTGTAGATGCAGAGAGAAAAAAAAAAAAAAAAAAAAAAAAAAAAAAAAAAAAAAAATTCCTAAAACAGGTTAAACTGAAGACACAAACTTCGCATTCACGCAGGTATCTGTGGATGTCCTCAGCATATTCAGGAACACACAAGACGTCCTCAGAGGAAGCAGATTCTTCATCAGCCAGTGAATGCATGGATGAATCCATACATGACCCTGAAGTTTTTAGAAAGAGTTTTAGGCCACAAATCCACCTGCGATATGGATTCGCACATTCAAAATAATCTTGTTGGAAACTACACGCTGTATAACCAAGGACAAACTCAACCAATAAGCGAGGTAAGCAGTTGCTTGGGGGCCCGCAGTTTGGGAAAAAAAAAAAAAAAAAAAAAAAAAAGGGGTTTTAAAACCTGGAATTGCTTAGGGCCCCCAAATCCCTGAGTCCACCCCTGTCTATACCTGCAAGTTAACCGTTTGTATACTGCCCAACGTAGAACTCTTTTCTGATTTTTTATAAAAATGTAATGATATGCACCTTTAAGCTGATTTGGAACAATAACTGAGAATTACTTTAAGTAAATTTAATGAACAAAAATTACTTCGGTTTCATTTGGGGGAGGGCGAATGTGGTCGTCTACATTGAAAATATTCATGTGTTCATCACTTTTGATCAGTTGAAATTAAGCCAATATTTTAACTCATTCAACCACCTATTAAATTTAGTTTGACAAATTACTTAACCTTTTCTATACTACTTAGCAGAAGATTACTATTGTACTGCATTAATGCATGCAAAATTCAAAAGCACTCAATTTCTACATGCAAAGTTACAGTAGTGATTGCATTTTACCATTTACGTAAAACATACAAGTGTTGGTGTAACATTAAAAGTTGTAGAGGAGTAATGCAATATTTTTTGAACATGTAACTGGTTATTTTAGCTTAATTAGCTTTTAAAAAGACAAATTGCTGAATTAAAATCAGTCATTGAATAGTCAATGAGAGAACGTTCAACGCGTTGAAGAGGAAAAGGGGATTGTCTCAATGGACAGTGATTTGACTTGAGACAAACACATTGCTTTAAACTTTCAATAATCTGTATATGCGGCACATAACTCTGGGGCCAAGTAGTTCTCATAACATAATCCTAAATTATTTTTGCTTTTAAAAAAAAATAAATAAATAAAAAAATAAAAAATAATAATAATAATAATAATAATACATTAAATAAATAAAAACAAAAAGGTGTAGGTTTGATTTAAACAGAGCTCCTCTAATTGCGGAGCTCCTCAATTAACAAACAAGTTCTGATAGAGAAAAGCCTCAGCCAGGTAATAAAAATGTAATGCATTACTAGCCATAAAAACAAACCAAGTAACAACTAGTTACCTTTTCGGGGAGTAACTGAATATCGTAATGCATTACTTTCAAAAGTAACTTTCCCCAACACTGACTAACAGCAGTCAGAAGCAATAGAGTAGCTTCAAAGCAGTAACAGTTACTTCGAAGCCAAACCAAACGTGGATACATGTGGTATTAAACTTATTCTTGTACAGTTTAACACACCTGAGCAAAGATCTTGAACAGCATCGTCGAGTACCAGCAGCTCTGAAGGGAGCAGGAATGACGTTGACTTGACTGACTGCACAGTGACTGTCTCAATCACACGATCACCAAGTGGCGCTCTGAACGTGCTTACGTCACGCGTAGATACCTCCTGAAGCGTCTGGTCATGTTTGGACGCAACCTTGGTAAAACGAGAAAAGGGTCAATTTGTTAATCCGCCTGAGAGTAAAAAAGATAAACCCCTGAAATGTACCTGTCCAAATACGCGATTATGTTGATCATTCTCGGTCAAAACACCGAGCACAACTCTTTGGCCGGACTTGAGCGCGCGCTGGCTTTCCGGTCTTCCCATAATGTTCTCCTGACGACTGGAATGAGGAGCAAAACTGCGCGAAGACATCTTTATCTGCCAAAAACGAGATTTTTTTTTTCAAGATTTCATGTCATTTAATATTGAAGTTTCCATTTAAATCGAAACGATTCAAAACAAACCTTTTATATCGTCAAACTCTTTTTAAAACGTATGAACTTTCAGTGGATTGATTAAAGTGCTTTACAATTTAATATCACGCTAACTAATTTATACTTGCAGGTGGCCAATCAGCATGAGGCTAGTTGATGATTTACCTAATTAATGTTGCTTTTCTCAGGTGTTGCAAATAATGTTTCGACAACACCGCAACCATGGAAACGCGACTGGCAGTGGTTTTCATTTTAGTATTTAGGTTATGATGAGTAGTTAATACCCCTCATTTAGATATCTAGAATTATATTAAGTCTCTCTTCAAACAAAAAGGCAACTAAAACATTGAATGCGATGTTTTTATGTAATTTGTATTGATAATATTCAGGGTTTGACATTACATTTTTTTTGATCACCAGCCATTGTGGCTAATAGTTTTCCAACGTTACTAGCCACTCGCCATTTTCACTAGCCACAATTTTGTTGTTGTTGGGAAAATATATTTGCATAAATTTGACATTGGCATGGTAAAATTAATTCATTTAAATGATGTGTTATGTTCACATGCCTCCTTAACTTTTTTTATTCCACATGACCTTTTAGGGCTCAACAGTAAGGATCTACTTTTTGTCCTCTGGCCACACCAAACTAATTATTTCCTTGCCACAATTTTTTTTTAAATTGTCAAAACAAGCTAAATGTAGCTGTATACATACACTTTATTCAACAAAAATGTTTTTTTTTTTATAATTGACATTTAAAAAATTATTCTCATGTATCTAAAACTGTACACAGTAGTTTTCCACACTAAATATCCCAGACCATCAGGTAACTATAAATAAATGAAGAGTCAATCCCCTATTAAAGCAATGCTATTGTAAAGGATGATAATTAAACCATATTGACGCAGCTTGTCGCACGAGCTTGCGTTTTCTGTCTGATGCCTTCGCGTGCGTATAATTGGAAGTCTATGGGGAGAAAAGTCTAGTGTGACCGCAGCTTTACTGCAAGCAAAAGAAAGAAGGTGAAAAACATTCTGTCTGCAATAATGAAAAGATGATCACGTGCACACGGTTAACCTTAGGCCCATTAATAATGTGGTTCAAAGATGGTAAAAGCAAAAGCAGCAACAGCGGCTGCATACAAAAAATATGGAGCTCTTGAAAGCAGCAGGACTGTGGGTGCATGGGCACCGCTTTTTTCCAATCTATTCAAAGAGAAACGATTGCACCAATTGCGTTTCCAGGCACAGGTGTTTTGAGCAAGGAAACGGGAGCTTTTAAACCCATCACGCGCATCACATCAGCTGTTCCTCACTCACAACGTCAACGTCACCGTGCGCCTCATCATCTTCTCATTCGGTATTCACCTGCTTACGTTTGCTCACATGAACAGTTATCAATCGTGCTGCTTCTCAGTTCTAAAAGCACATTTGCACGCATATTGACAAATGGCCTTAAACTAAAATTGTGATCTTTAGGGACGAGGCAGCTCTGGCAACTTACAAATGATTTTCAACCAGCCAAAGTGGCTAGTGGGGGTGTCTGTCTGTCTAGCCACGGTTGAAAGCTACCCGTAATGTAATGTAATGTAATGTCAACAGTGTTGCCAGATGTTGCTGACTGTTTCCAGCCCAAACGATGTAGAAAAATCGCTGAAAACCAAAAAGCACCACCCAACAATCAATAGAATATAATAAATTGGGTTGAGGCTGAGGAGCTTGGGGGTGATGTGGTGTCGGGGAGGGAGATCACAAGTGTTTCTACACTGTTCTAAGCATATGTATGCGAAGAACGGGGGCTATGGCATCTCTTTAGGAGATCAAAATAGGTGTATGAGGGCAGACTGGGGCTGGCGGGCACGCTGTTGGAAAACCGCCCAAATTTTCACTACCCGCCTGTCATTTTTTACCCACAAAAATAAACTGAAAACTGCCCAATTGGGCGAGAAACCGCACAATATGGCAACACTGAATGTTATAGTATTTATACTGTGAATTCCTTAGCTTTTTTATTATTTTCTTACATTTGTAATACTAATAATACTATGTAAATAAGTAGTAGATTAATTCATATTTTTAGACTTGTACAAACTTTGTTGAACTCCCTCTTAAACACATTTGAACTTTTATGAATGAACACTATAAATTATATCTGATGACAATTTTTTGGTTGAAAAGAAATGTTATGATTTAGCCAATCCTAAATGCACACAATGAAAAATAATAAATGCACATTTCAAAACACCTCACAGGACCTTTAACAATGATGGCAAACTACAGGACTGTATGTTCGTAGACACATAGTGTTTCTTTACAAAGTCTCAGCACCATCTACAGGCCTGGCATGAGTAATACACCTGTGTGGATGGTGATCATTTTTGATAATGTTTTCAATGAAAAGTTGAAAACATTATTCATTGTCCTTCGGCTTAATCCCTTTATTCATCAGGGGTCACCACAGCTGAATGAACCGCCAACTTATCCAGCATGTTTTATGCAGCGGATGCTCTTCCAGCTGCAACCCACCTATAGTGAATTGAGTAAACTAAATTGGCTATAGTGTATGAGTGTGTGTGTAAATCTAAGAGTGTATGGGTGTTTCCCAGTACTGGGTTGTGGCTGGAAGGGCATCCGCTGTGTAAAACATATGCTGGTTCATCCCACTGTGGCGACCCCTGATAAATAAGGCACTAAGTCGAAGGAAAATGAATGAAATAAAGTGTTCATTTTGGATAACTGTTTTAAAATACTATAATTAATCGCCCTGTTTTGCAATTCATATGTAACCCGCAGTGCAAACAATGGATTTTTGAGTATAATGTACCATTGTACATTCAGGTAAAGCATAATGCCTGAATAATAATTGTAAGAATTAAGAAAAATAGGAGGAAGAAAAGCAGTGTGTCACACAGCAGGACACACTCTTGTCAACAGCCGTGATTCATGAGAAATACAGTAGTTGCACTACATGTTTGCATTTCTAGATACTGGGGATATTTATACCAGCGTGGGCTCTAATTTAAGTCTGACTCCAGCAAAGAGCGCTCCGAATTGAATATCTTACAGCATGGGCCTTGACCGGGGACTTCTTGAGAAATGAGATTCTCTGCAGGTGTCAGACTACAAAGCCGCTGAAAATCCAATTAAAGTTCTCATTACAATAAAATACAGCAAGGCAGAATTCAATATGTCATACACAAACAGCTCAGGATCACACGGAAATGAAGCATTCACAACAACAAACACAATTTAGTGTAGATTTAAAGGGCCCCTGCTATGCTTTGCCTTTAGCTTTGTTGAGCTGCTTGTAAATGTAAACGGTTAGCAAAGTTTTAAAGATAAACTTATAAGCGGAGTCTTATAATGGTGTTAACTGCTTCCTGAATTACATGAACAAACATTATTAAACATGAAAATGACAGTACACTACTGAAGTATTCCAGTTTAGGTTTTAAATGTTTTTATACTGACTATCATTAGTGCTATAATGCTACTAAGATATAGTAGGTTGGACCCCCTTTTTCCTTCAGAACTGCCTTAATCCTTCGTGGCATGGATTCAATAAGGTACTTGAAATATTCCTCTGAGATTTTGTTCCATATTGATATGATAGCATCATACAGTTGCAACAGATTTGTCGGAATCTCCCATTCCACCACATCCCAAAGGTGCTCTGTTGCAGTGAACTCATTGTCATGTTCAAGAAACCAGTCTGAGATGATTCGCGCTTTATGACATGAAGCGTTATCCTGCTGGAAGTAGCCATCAAAAGATGGTTACACTGTGGTCATAAAGGGATGGACATGGTCAGCAACAATACTCAGGTGGGCTGTGGCGTTGACACGATGCTCAATTGGTACTAATGGACCCAAAGTGTGCCAAGAAAATATCCCCCACACCATTACACCACCACCACCAGCCTGAACCGTTGATACAAGGCAGGATGGATCCATGCTTTCATGTTGTTGGCGCCAAATTCTGATCCTACTATCCGAATATTACAGCAGAAATTGAGACTCATCAGACCAGGCAAGGTTTCTCCAATCTTCTATTGTCCAATTTTGGTGAGCCTGTGCGAATTTTAGCCTCAGTTTCCTGTTCTTAGCTGACAGGAGAAAAACCCGGTGTGGTCTTCTGCTGCTGTAGCCCATCCGCCTCAAAGTTAGACGCGTTGTACGTTAAGAGATGCTCTTCTGCATACCTCAGTTGTAACCAGTGGTTATTTGAGTTACTGTTGCCTTTCTATCAGCTCAAACCAGTCTGGCCATTCTCCTCTGACCTCTGGCATCAACAAGACATTTGCGCCCACAGAACTGCCACTCACTGGATATTTTCTCTTTTTCAGATCATTCTCTGTTAACTCTAGAGATGGTTGTGCGTGAAAATCCCAGTAGATCAGCAGTTTCTGAAATACTCAGACCAGCCCGTCTGGCACCAACAACCATGCCACATTCAAAGTCACTTAAATCACCTTTCTTCCCCATTCTGATGTTCGTCTGCAGATCGTCTTGACCATGTCTACATGCCTAAATGCATTAAGTTGCTGCCATATGATTGGCTGATTAGAAATTTGTATTAACAAGCTGTTAGACAGGTGTACCTAATAAAGTGGCCAGTGAGTGTGGGTTGTAGAATGCCTGATTTTGATTGGCTGATGTATTTTATTAAACAGGAGATGTTGCAGTCAGTTTAATGTAATTTCAGTTAAAATGACTCATATTGTTAATTTAATTTAACTTAAAAGATTTTTTAAGGCAACCATGTCAGTATTTACACTGCACGTTAGAAAGCGCTGCTGAATATTATCAGAAAATAAAGTGTTTTTGACTTCTTATAGACAACAGAAGTCATCCTACACCTTGCAGCAAACCTGGAAAAACGCTTACTCCACATTTCCAGTGACAATGTATGAAGTGGTTGCAGGTTTAATGTTGTGATTTAATAGCAGCGAATAAGAAGAACTATTCCTGGCTCTGCATGGGCCTTAGTTGTTGAGTTTATTCTTGGAAACAGGCTCTGTCTGGAACTGATGAATTCTTACCATCCACCATCCCTGGCGCTGCTGTTTTCTCTTTGTCTGGCGGAGAGAGAGAAAAGTTTCAACAATAACAGAGAGCTGACAGCCGGGGTAAACTGTGCCGAACCAGAGGAGATTTAAATCAGGTGATGTGGGTAAAAACAAACCTCAAGGTGTGTTTGCAGCAGAGCTTTTTTCTAACCGTATTTCAGGATGACAGATTCTTTTCCTTTTCAAGTAAACTTATGAAATCAAAAGGAGAAAATTCAAAGAATGCAGAGCAGGAAGACTCACAGTACTGACGCACGTTACTCTCACTGCTGAGGAGAGCTGGTAAAAGCAGAAAACATACAGTCGTTTATTCCCTTGATAAAATACAGCTTTGGAAAAATATTTGAAGGCCGCTTCAAAATTCCCATTTTTTTGGGATTTCTTAGATATGGGTTTGATTAAAGCATTAATGGTTGTTTTATTTTATTAAGATCTGATATTATTTTGTATATATATTGTTGTTTGTAATATCATGTTATTTAGAAGACTTTTTCACCACCCTTCAAAATGAAAATTGGGTCAGAATAACAAATGTTTTCACTGTTGTGACTGAAAATCAGGGTCATTCCAACATACATTGATTCTTAACATTTATATACAGGCAAATTTATTGCTCCTCCAATATTAAGTATTTAAATTAAATTAAATAAATATTTCCCAAGTGATTTTTAAAAAATCATCGTGGTAGCTCAGTGGTTAGCACCGTCGCCTCACAGCAAGAAGGTTGCTGGTTCAAGCCCCGGCTGGGTCAGTTGGCATTTCTGTGTGGAGTTTGCATGTTCACCCCGTGTTGGTGTGGATTTCCTCCGGGTGCTCCGTTTTTCCCCATAAGCCAAAGACATGCGCTAAAGGTGAATTGAATAAACTAATTGGCCTTAGTGTATGAGTGTGAATGAGTGTGTTGCCCAGTACTGGGTTGTGGCTACCCAGGTAGCAAAGAATTCTGGCCCAGATTTGGCATAAATCTGGCAGAGCAGGCATTCATCCGGCAGTGGCATACAGCATGTGGGCCAAACATGGGCCTGGTTTGGCAGAGGTGTCACCGTCTTTAAGGCGGCACACAATACTTGGGCCAGATGTAAAATGTAGTATTTGGCCCAGATGTTAATAATTGTTATATGGGCCATGTGAGTCTGGTCTATCTTGACCCATAAAAAACACATCTGTATTATTTTCAAATAAAAATAAAAAATTCTACCTATCAGGTCGCTTCGAGGAAAGGCACGCCCATAGCACGCCTAAAGTGCAATGATTCATGGGTTTATCAATTTCATTGCAGTCGTGACACACCAACATATCTGGCTCAGTTATGGGTTATTACCTTGGCTAAGACTTGGCCCAGATTTGGTCCATGTTTGGCTCTTGTCTGGAAGCACAGACTTGGTCCAGTCATGTACCGTAATTCACTGCGGCATGTGGGCCAAGCAACAGCTGATTGTGTGGGCCAGAGCTGGGCCAGAGATATTTTGCTATGTGGGTATAAAAGGGCATTCGCTGCTTAAAACATAAGGTGGTGGTTCATTTTCTGTGGCGACCCCTGATGAATAAAGGGACTAAGCCGAAGGAAAATAAATGAATTAAAATTTTTATAGTATTTCTAACAACATTTTTTCTTCTAGTCTTATTTATTTTATTTTGCCTGGTAAAAACACCTTTTTAAAAAGGGAATCAAAAAAAAAAAAATTCTTAAGAGGTCAATAATATTGACTTTAAACGCTTAATAAAAAATGTTTAAGGTCAATATTATTAACCCCTTAAGAAATATCTTTTTCGATTAGCTACAGAGCAAACCACAATAACATTTGGCATACTGGACAAAAACTTGCCTAGTTAAATTAACTTGCCAAATTAACCTAGTTAAGGCTTTAAATTACACTTTAAGCTGAATACTATTATCTTGCAAAATAACTGGTAAAATATTATGCACTGTCACCATAGCAAAGACTAAATATACTAGTTATTGGTTATTAAAATTGCTAAAAGTATTTAAAAATAAAAATCTTCTCTCCATTACTTTTAAATAATGTTTAAGATCAATATTATGAACCCATTAAGAAATCATGTTTGGCTACAGAACAAACCACATTTAAAGTTAAACGTAGTTAATTTAAAATACACTTTAAGCTGAATACTAAATAATAAAAGAAAATAATCTTGTAAGTAGTAAAATATTATGTCATCATGACAAAGACAAAGACTACAAGAAATTAAATATTAGTAATTAAAATTCTGTTTTAAAAAATGTATTGAAAAAATCTCTCCTTTAGCAAACAGCACTTGGTAAATATATATTTTTAAATAATTACAATTTCACAGGAGAGCTAATCATTTTGCTTTCAACATTTAACTTTTTTTTAAACATGTCTGAACACAGTCCTTAATTACTTTAAAAAAATGCTGTAAATAACAAAATTTTAATTGTAAATATTATCAGTTTAAAGAATAATAAAAAATCTACCCAAACACAGAACTATATTTGGAAAAACAGAAAAACTGAGAATTTTCAAGTGGTCTCTTATTTTTTTCACAGTTGTATATACAGTGTAAGTCTGAATTATTAGCCCTCCTGTGATTTCTTTTTAAATATTTCCCAAATTATGCTTAACAGAGCAAGGATTTTTTCCACAGCATTTCCCATTACATTTTTTTCTTCCAGAGAAAGTTTTATTTGGTTCATTTTGGCTAGAATAAAAGCAGATTTAGATTTTTTTTAAAAACCTTTTTAAGGTCAATATTAGTAGCCCCTTTAAGCTATTTATTTTTTTCGATAGTTTACAGAACAAACCACTGTTATATAATAATTTGCGTAATTACCCTAACCTGCCTAATTAACCTCGTTAAGCCTTTAAATTGCACTTTAAGCTATCTTGAAAAATATCTAGTAAAATATGATTTACTGTCATCATGGCAAAGATAAAATAAATCAGTTATTAGAGATGAGTTATTTAAACTATTAAATTCAGAAATGTGTTGAAAAAATATATCCGTTAAATAGAAATTGGGGAAAAAATGAACAGGGGGCTAATAATTCAAGAGGGCTAATAATTCTGACTTCAACTGTATATGAATGTACATTTAAAATGCCTGTAGAGAGCTAGATTGAATTGGATGCTTGCCATTCTATTATCGTGATACACTGCAGCCGACACTCCAGCAGCAGCAGGTACGGCCATAAATTTCCAGTTTTCCCTCGTATTTGCTGCGAGTTGTCGTTGCCAGTTTATAGCTGAGGGCTGTGTGCTGCCAACAGTCTGATGGAGTTTCACACTTTCCTGGAGCTCAGCTGGCATGACTCAAGTTGCTCTGTTAAAATTGAACTGCATAACTGTAGTGAAAAGAGATTAAACTGCGATTAAATATGAATTTATTTAGTACAACTACAACTTCTAGGAGAAAAAAATTAACTAAATTGTACAATTAATTACCAAAAAGATGCAAGATACAAAGAATTAAACACTATTTACATACTCAGACAATCTTTCAGCAGTTCAACCTTTAAAATGTTTTATTAAAACTCTAAACCAAACCTAATATATATATATACATATATATATGTATATATATTAGATAATTTTTAATAATATTTTAAATAATATTTAAATAGAAATAATTCTAACATTTTTTATGCTTTTTTTTTTACATCCATATCTTTGTCCATAAATGTTGAAAATAGAGGCAAAATACAAATCTTGCACTTGAACATTTTGGATTATTGTAACCTCACTAGAGCTTGAGCATGTGAAATTCCAGCCTGATCTCATGAGAAAACGTAAGTATTTTACGTTTTGACAGTTTAGTGGCTAATTCGTACGAGTTCAGTCGTATGAAATGGTACGATTTTAAAAAGGAGGCGTGGCACCTAACCCCGCCCCTAAACCCAACCGTCATTGGAGGATGAGCAAATCGTACTAAATTGTACGAATTAGATCGTACGAATTCGTACGAATTAGCCACTAAAAAAAATTTACGAATTGCCGTGAAATTGTGTTGGAAATTCTGTTTTATGGCGCTGTAAAAAGGGGCAGGACTAATCAAGATGATTAGACATTAAAACAAGTGAGAAATTGGTCCATATTTAAAATTTATGTACAGAGAGGTCATGTTTTCATCTTCGTTTGGTCTCACACTTGCATTTCCAGCGTGTTGCATTCGCATGTGTATGAATGGAAGTCTATGGGATGAAAAGTACAGTGTGACCGCAGCTTCAATCACCCTGATCACATCAGTCACCTGAGTACTAATCAGCAACTGCACGTCATTCCCATTCATCACTCTAGCACCATAAGAAACCTCACCAGCCCTCACTCTGTGTCCGGCCTTGTTGCATTCATGAAGGACTGCACTGTCCAAACGGGCAGTGTCATATACTACAATTCAAATTTTACTTACCTCTCTCATTCCCTGTGATCTCCAGTGTCTGCATCTCTCCTTCCTAGTGTGGTTTCTCCAAGTCCCTCCTCAGGTTGTCGTCGATTCCTATACCCGTTTATCTGTGTGCCTGGCTCCTCTGCATTCTCCTCCGGTCCCCCTGATTCATCTGGTCATCCATCTCCATCCTGGTCATCAGCTACATTGACTTCTGTTTATTTACTGCCATCATACTTAATAAACTATTGCTATACTGATATCTCTGGTTCCAATCTCCGTCTGTGACACCAACATTGGGTCAAATATGGGCAAACCCCAACATTGGGGATTACAAAGTAACATTTAAATGACTTAAAAATAACCCAACACTGAGTCAAATATGGACAAACCCAACATTAGGTTGTTATGACAATGCAGTATGACAACCCATTTTTAGGGCGTACAATCATACACGTTCAAACAGTTTCATAAAAATACATTCAGTCAGCTTTGGTAAAGCCTTTGAGAAGAGGGTCTATAGGTTAGTGTACGTGTACTGTATATGAATGGGCCTTTTCTGATCTTTTGATCTCATATTGCAAACTAGGCTTGTCTGATTTACATAAGAGCATAAAAGGAGGCAATGAAGAATAAGGCAGCTTTCATTTCTGCTCTGATACCTGCAAAACTACACCAAACGCTGCGAGTTTGTGAAATCAAGACTGGTAACAATGAGAACTTTTTTTTTCTCACATTTTTTCACCTTCAAACCAAACTTACAGTTTCAGATGTGAAAAATGAAATGCTCTCAGATCAGTAGACAAAAGGTACACTGTAAAAAATGCAGGGTTCCACACAATTCATTCATGTTGTCCCAACACAAATTGTTTAAGTTAACTTAACACTTAACAAATTTATGTGGATTGAACTTAAAAAAATAAGCTGTCCCAATGAAATCTCAAGAAATGTGTTGTTTCAGCTCATTTTAATTAAGTAGTTTGAAGGAGCACAAAAAAATATATATTTTTTTGAGTGTAAAAGCTTTTCTGTGGCTGTTTTAACACTTTGACCACATGAGCGTTTACACTATGAAAGCAATCTCAAGTGAACAATGTCAAAACGTTTTACACCCCACCTAAAACCTGTAAAATTTACAGTAAAAACTAGTTGCTACAGTTGCCAGAATTGTGTCGTAAAAATAAGGTAAAAATCACAAAATTAATTGTATATTTTACCGTAATCCCTGGTTTTCACTACATTCATTCGTCCATTCGTCCATTTGTCCAAAATCATCCCGCCATGGCTACATTACAGCTTCTCATTCAAAACATTCGATCGTTTTTTTAAAACTAATATAATCGCACCAAAAACGTATTAAAAGGTGGGTTATAACAGCGCAAACTTTTCTGTAACCGTAGTAGTGCTGTGCATTCTTTGTTTAACCCTTTAAGGTGACATGCTGACAGAGTGACTGACTGACTGACAGGGCTGTGTGATGTGTGAGGCCAGCAAACACGCGTAGTTTTCAGTTATGATGAACACAGTTTCCATAATTATATTTTATTTATAGATAAAGGTCTGTGGCTCTGCATACAATGACTTTATCTTGCTGGAGTTTATAGCCGTTTCACTTTACTTCAGGACGCATTAATGCCGCTCTGTAGGTCTGTTGGAGACATTCATAAATATTCCTAGCAAATCTAATAAATGTTGAAGACATACTCGTTACATAAACGTGCTAAATTGCACTTCAGCAGCGTTTATTTAAGAGCGCACAAGAAAATCTGCACTTGAGCAGCGTATATTTGAGGGTGCGCAAGAAGTTTTGTGCACGAGCAAAGGAAATCGGCGCTCGAGCACAGAGATTGACATGCTCGTAGGCTATCACATGAATGCGATCTCGACTTGTAATACTGCGCTCACGACATTTGTCAAGGAAATAACGCCACAGGTAGTTGGTAGATCTGTGTAAAATGCCTAACAGAGTCTGCCGCCACAATTGGAAAAAATCCTAGAGGAAAAACTGTAATCTACTGTAATTCATTCATTTAAACTGTTAAAACCTCAATCTTTAAATCTACAAATTTACCTTTGACAAAAACACCACCCAAAGCTGGTGGTGATGAGAATATCATACGATGAACTAAAGCTCAACACAAACATCTTTTCCACAAGCAGAAACATACTACTTATATAGAAGGTGCTCAGTGTCACAACTGCAAAACACCACCGTGATAACAGAGACATGGTTATGCAATAAACATTATTCAGCAACATTAAAAGAAACCAAAAACTGCAATGCACACATGGGGGAAAACACCCATACACACTCCTACTCGCTAATACACACTCAAAAAAATTGTTTTGCTGCTGGTTCAAACCACTTATTTACAATGAGCTGAATCAACCCAATTCTTGAGAGTTTTTGTGAGATAACTTAATAGTTTTATCTTACAATTATGTTCCATGTTTATGTTACATTTGTAAAAACAAATACGTTAACTAATTTGTGTTGAGACAACATGAAGAAATGATGTGGAACCCTGCATTTTTTACAGTGCACCACAGACAGTTTAGCTTACCCAATTCACCTGTACTAAACCGCATGTCTTTGGACTTGTGGGAGAAACCGGAGCACCTGGAGGAAACCCATGCTGGCTGTGAGATGACAGTGCTAATCACTGAGCTATGGTGTCGTCCCTACGATTGATAAAATATGGGAATTGTAATAGTTTATTACAATTTGTTTGATTTTTGGAAATCAACAAGTGATCCCCCCATAACTGTCATGCAACCAGATCCCCACCTTGGGAACCACAGTCTTAAAGGTATAGCTCGTGCTAGAATTAAGATGTATTCATTATTTACCCACCCTGCAGTGGTTCCAAACCTTTATGAGTTTCTTTTTATTTGTTGAACACAAAAGGAAAGCGGTAACCATTGACTGCCATGGTATTTGTTTTTCCTTCTATGCATGCCAATGGTAACAGGTTTCAGCTTTCTTCAAAATATCTTCTTTTGTGTTCAACGTAGTGTTTGGAACCAACAATAAATGTTCAAATGTAAATAAATGCTCTCTGTATATAAATGTCCGCTTCCTGAACACACCTTTCTGTATGACAGAATGGAAAGTTTCTAGTCCACTCGTAGGCGATTCAGTCTGAGCTGTCAGAGGAAAAACTGAGACCCCTGAGACTCGGATTACTATGCAAAGAGCATCATCTCAAGCGGGAGAAAAGGGGAATATAGAAAGAGAGAGCCGCTCTCCGTGGACTGTTTCTCTGACATGCTCCACTGTGTAAACCTCCCCATAATGCCTAGAGGATAATCCTGACTGGCATGTGCCGTTTTCTGTCACGACGCTCCTTCTAACGTGACATTCTTGTCAAAAGCAGAAGAGCAGACAGGAGGTGAGATGGAGATTTATTATCAACGTGACCCTTCGGTTCTCATGTTAACACACAGTCTGATCAAAAACGCTTCAGACGGCCTTGTCAATGAATGCTGTGCGTTAACATTTGGCCTTCTTGTGTGAATTGGGAAATTTAGCGCATCTAAAGCTGAGCTGAATAGGAAGTTCACACTCGAGACTGAAGGCATTCAGGACTGTTGACCAAAGCTGTGGATTAAAGGTCACCCAAAAATGAAAATTCAGCCATCATTTATTCCTCCTCTACTTGTTCCAAACCTGTTTGAGTTTGTTCTGTTAAACACAAATGAAGATATTTTGAAAAATGTTGGGAAGCAAAAACAATCATTGACTTCTATGGTATTTATAGTATGGATGTCAATGGCTGCTTTTTTACAACATGCTTCAGAATATCTTGTTTTGAAAGAAAGAAATTCATAATAGCTTATAACCACTTGAGTTTGACTATTAATTCGGTAACCAATAGTTAGGAATGATTCTATGTTTCTGTTTGTACAGATAGATCTTTTATATGATTATACATTGTACTTTTTAAAAAGTACAAAAATTCATTCAACTCAAACCAACTGAGTACTGTAAAACCCAATAACTTAAGGCAACTCAAACTGTTTGAAGAAACTGATTGCTACAAACTATTTGAGCTAAAATAACTAATCTATATGAGTACTGTGAACTTGCTCTATTTAAGTTGAATGAGGTATTAAATAACTCATTACCTTCAACACTGAGTTCAAAACTCTTTTCATATGAGTAAAATTAACTTTCAGTCAATTTTGAGTTAACTCCACTCATTTCATTTGAGAAAGTTGACTGTTGGGTTTTACAATGTAATAATAACCACGATAGTTTTTGTCATCCTTTAGCTTTGTTATTACTAGTCAGAAAGATAAACTATATTAGAAAGTTAAAAAAAATATGTCCATAAATATGTCCATATTTTGTGATTCACAAGTGTTTTCTGTTTAAAGTTGTGAATTGCATTATGAGGCTTAGAGCTCTGCTCTGTCAACTTTTGATGTTAAAAATTCAACTGTAAAGTTTTAAAAAGTGACTTTTATTGACATTTTAGTAGTAGCAAATGGCAATATATTGTATAATAAATAATGTATAAATATATAGGATTAAGTCTGTAACATAAAAGAAAAAGTACTTTGAGTTTATTGTGTTTCCACATTTACTGTGGTGACACCTGATGAATAAAGGAACTAAGCCGAAAGAAAATGAATGAATGAATGTTACATGACTGAATCTTCCCCCTATTCCCCCTCTCTGGCTATACCACTAACTGTACTCTCTCTCAAAAAAAAAAAAAAAACTTACATTACTAATGCTTTGCTTCTTAGATTTTACACACCTGAAACTTGGCTATAGCACTTATTCACTGTTGCTCTTTTAGTTGTGTAAATCGCTTCCTTGTCCTCATTTGTAAGTCGCTTTGGATAAAAGCATCTGCTAAATGACTAAATGTAAATGCAATTGCTTACTTTAACGTGTATATACTGACTATGTGTCTTATGAGTATTATGAAATAATTCTGTGTGTGTCTTTGACTGTCCAAACAAAATCTATGACTGAAAAGAACTGAATTGAGAAGCGGAGCAGAATGACATGCATCGGGGGAACAAGAAATCTCAGATTATTTACAGTTTTATGGATTAGAGGGAAAATCAGCCAAGGCGCTGTTCTTATCAAAATCCAGCAGCATTCACTCATGAGCCTGAGCGCCAGTATTAACTCGAGCAATTATAAAGACCCAAAGGACAGGATCAGACACAGTGGGACGGAGGACGGGTACTTGTGGTCCCCGGTGGGTATCTGAGCTGACAGTGGAACGCCGCCAATATATTGTATGTCTACAGGCAGAAAATGCCCTCTAACTGGTGTCCTTGCACATTGATGAAGCGAATACATTGGTGAATGGTGAAAAAAAGATAGTCCAGCCATTATTCTGACTTGAATTATTTTGACTTGAAACGTACTCACTTGAAATGAACTTACAATGCTTGAAACTCTAAGAAAATTATAATTTACAGTAAACTGAATCTATTATTATTGTAAAAAAATGCAAAATGTGATAGGGAACATTGGTTCTGTTACTAATTGTTGTCTAATCTGTTGTTATGCTTTTTAATCCTTGAGGAAAATGGATGGAAATGCTTTAAATCAGACTTACATTCATTCATTCATTCATTCATTCATTTTTTTCAGCTTAGTCCCTTTATTAATCTGGGGTCGCCACAGCAGAATGAACCACTAACTATTCCAGGGTATGTTTTATTCAGCAGATGCCCTTCCAGCCGCAACCCATCACTGGGAAACACCCATACACTCCCATTCACACGCATACACTACGGACAATTTAGCCTACCCAATTTATCTATAGCGCATGTCTTTGGACTGTGAGGGAAACCGGATCAAACCTACGCCAACACGGGGAGAACATGCAAACTCCACACAGAAATTCCAACTGACCCAGCCGAGGCTCGATCCAGCGACCTTCTTGCTGTGAGGCGATAGCGCTACCCACTGCGTCACTGCGCATGCATGTAAATATACTCATGGTGGAATATGTTCAAAAAGCCTAGAAAGACTAGCTGTACTCTTCGGCAACTGACCGAATGCATGATCATTATAGGATACAAGCCCGTAGCCATGGGGCATTCGGGTGGTTCCAAAGACCCACCCCTCACTGACAAACGTCCAGAATTTGTCCCATACATGAGCTCATTTGGCCTATTTTGACTGCTAAGCCATCGTAAATAGTGAAAATAAACCATTGCAAAAGGCTTTAAGACCAAGCGTAATTCTCTGTTGGCTGTCACTTCAGTGTGACTTGAGCTAATCAGTCTTGTCCAATGCAAACAATTACTTTTCATGAGTTCAAATCCAGCTGAGAGAGAAAACATATGATCTGATGTAAGTGAAGTCATCTTTCGCTGCTGTATTGTTTTTAAACAGAGAAAACGTTTTACAAGTAACTTTTATTCTAAAATTGGGATCTTACTCTTGAAACAAATAATGACCCATAGTAAGATATATTTTTGAATACTATTTTGGCTTTTGTTGTTATCCATGAATTTTCAAATGTACTTTATTACAAGAGAGGCTATAAAAATCGTAAAGCTCCACATTATTATTATGTTTTAATTTTTTTATTATTCAAACGGTCAAATTCTGATTAAGGGAAGTTGAATGTGCTAGCCAGGGGTGCGTTTCCCAAACAACGACATAACTCGTGGCTGAACTATCATAGTACGATGCATCATTTGGGAAAAGACCTATACATGTTTCCTTTACAAATATTATTGAGAATATTCCATATAAAATCACTAAGCTAACACGTACTCTAATCTCATATATAAATCATATAAATCATTAAGGGTTGTAGGCCTAATTTACAGTAGGTTATTGATTAAGACATTTTTTAAAATCATATTTAATATTAATTATAGAAATAATAACAATTATTATTATTATTATTATTATTATTACTATTATTAAGTACAATATTGTTTATTTATTTTTGAACTACTTTTACAATTTGACGCATTCAACAGGCCTATACAGTACAGATATATAATAATAACCTAAAATAGATTAAAACCATTAACATATGGCTATATATTTTAGTTTTCACAAGCTTTGGAGATGTAACGCAAATTCCGCTTTTTTAAATAATAGGTCACCTTTAGCTTATGACATGAGCCACAGGTTTAAAGTGCACTACGAAGGGAACTCAATTGTCAATATGAAGATCGCTATAACTGAACTGTAAAAATTACTTAAAGTAAATTACACCTAAGAGAGATGACGTTAATGTTTTTTCTTAAATGATTCCAAGTTTAAATGTTAGAAATGAATAGGGCATAGGGGGGATAACTGGGAATAGAACACAGCCAGGAACTATGTTTCTAACTATACTGAAAAAAATTATTCAAAGATGATTCCTTGGATTTACAAATTTTTTTTTACGTTAAGTGGTTGTAAACAATTTATTTGGGCTGATTTTAAACAAACAAATTGAGTTGAACATTGCACAATTTAATTTGTTTGTTTAAATTCAACACAAATAAATTGTTTGCAACAGTTTTGCTTGCAACACTTTTTTCAGTGTACAGCTCTAGGTGTAGTTGCAAGCGTACAACACTCAAAAATATTTTTTTACTTATTCAAACTACTTAATTAAAATAATCTTAAACAACAGAGTTCTCGAGATTTCATTGGGACAACTTAACTTTTTTATGTTCAATCCACATAAATTTGTTAAAAGTGTTAAGTTAACTTAATCGATTTGTGTTGGGACAACATAAATGAATTGTGTGGAACCCTGGAATTTTTACAGCGAAGTTTGCGATGCAGTTTGCAAATGTTCGTTGGAACATTTGGGAAACACCAAATCAATAAACTATGTTTGTGACAACGGATCTTGCGATCTTACTTGGCTAAAACGGTGGTTTTCGGAAATGCACCCCAGTTTGTTATTTGCCTAATAAATGACAATAGCCTACCATTTTTAATTTAAAACTTTAACATATTCCTATATTTTTCTAATGATATATGATGTTGTAAAGTGCTATTTTAAAAATAAGTTGTTGTTTTTTTCAGATTTTTGTATTCTAAATCTTTAGGAAATATTTTTGGCACATCAAAAAGTGTGGTTATGCTGACCATCCGACAAGCTAATTTAGCTTAAAAATGTGCTTAAAATGTCACTAAAATGCAGTATTGAAATCTCAAAATTACATAAAAAATGAAGTGTAAAACTAAAAATGAGAAAAAAGAACCACCCCATTCACCAGGCTGGCTATGGGCCTGAGATGTGTTGTGAGAGAGCGCACAAAACTAGGCATTCATACTGCGGTGTACTAAATCTCATGGATTACTTGGCAACCATTTCTATATTGGCAATCATTAAACATCATGAACTTCATTCTAACCTTCTAAATTCTGCAATAATATTTTTTTATGATTCCTTAACATGCTATTGGAGTAAAGTTTTACCAGGTTGAAAATTCCACACAAATGTCCAGAAAATGTATTGTCATGTGTGTTATCATGGTGTTTTGTATTTGTGACACCATAAATAAATAAAAACGTATATATACAGTCAAGGCCGCTGTTATCAGTTTGTTCAGTAGCTCGACATGTACATCGGCGGATTTGAGATGTAGAGCGGAGTTGATTGCGACAACAGGGTTCGAGTCTGGTGAAGAATGGTTCCAGAAAGCAGATAAGACAAAAACAAAAGTAAATAACAGGGTGAGAATGTGGTAAAATCTGAAAACGTGGTAAAAATCAGGGGGCTTTTCTTTTTCTGAATTGCTTTCCAAAACACTGTCGGTTTTGTAGGGTTTAGGGAAGTGGGTGGGCGCTGATCAATCGGTGCTTTTGAAAACACTATTGGTTGGGTTTAGGGTAGAAGGAGGGTGGGTCAGTGGATCTGTCAGTCAGTCATTCAGTCAGTCGACAGCAGCCTCTGGTGGATTTATGTGAGAACAGCAAGCACGATTGGCACTCGCGAGAGAAATTTGAGATCTGAAAAGGTGTACACAGTGGCCTCTGGTGGATTCTCAAAAACAAAAACTGTAGAAGAAACTGTAACAAAAAATTTACCTCCTGGGACATATTTTGTTCTCTCCAGAAATTTATATAGAGGTACATTTTCAGAATGAGCCTGGGTTTGTAAAACCTATGCCGGAATAGTTGGTGGTTCATTCCACTTTGGTGGCGACCGCTGATGAACAAGGGACTAAGCCGAAGGACAAATGAATGAAAGGAATGAGTTTTTGTTCAAATGTCAAGAAAAGGTGAGAAATGTCCCCCCACCCACCCCCACAATGATGTCTCTTGTACGTCTTATTGTCTTATCGGTGCAAAAAAATTAAAAAGTACATTTGCATTTGAATAATTTTGGGCTTGACTGTGTACACGTACGCACACACGCGCGCGCACACACACACACACACACACACACACACACACACACACACACACACACACACACACGCACACGCACACGCACACGCACACGCACACGCACACGCACACGCGCACGCGCACGCGCACGCACACGCACACGCACACGCACACGCACACGCACACGCACACGCACACGCACACGCACACACACACACACACACGCACACGCACACACACACGCACACGCACACACACACACACACGCACACACGCACACACACACACACACACACACACACGCACACACACACACACACGCACACACACACACACACGCACACACACACACACACGCACACACACACACACACACTTGAAGTCAGAATTTTAGCCCCCCTTTGAATTTTCTTTTCTTTTTTTAAATATCTCCCAAATGATATTTAACAAAGCAAGGAAATTTTCACAGTATGTCTGATAATATTTTAAAAAAGACTTTGACCAGAAAGTCTTATTTGTTTAATTTTGGCTAGAATAAAAGCCGTTTTTAATAAAAAAAAAAAAAACATTTTAAGGTCAAAATTCTTAGACCCTTTAAGCTATATTTTTTCAATAGTACAGAACAAACCATTGTTATACAATAACTTGCCTAATTACCCTAACCTGCCTAGTTAACCTAATTAATCTAGTTAAGCCTTTAAATGTCTCTATAAGCTGTATAGAAGTGACTTGAAAAATATCTAGTCAAATATTATTTACTGTCATCATGACAAAGATAAAAGAAATCAGTTATTAGAAATGAGTTATTAAAACTATTGTGTTTAGAAATGTGTTGAAAAAATCTCTCTGTTAAACAGAAAATTGGGGAGAAAAATAAACAGGAGGGCTAATAATTCAGGGGGGCTAATAATTCTGACTTCAACTGTATATTATTATTTCTTACCTCAGTTTGTTGACTAGCTGCTTGCACATTCATCATGTGGTTTTCTCATTTTCACCATCACAACATTTTTCACAATTTACTTTTAATGAAATCAATACTTTGTACCACCATGACCTTCTGTGCACAGACAAAGCCGTTCTGACAGGTTTGAAACAACAAGCTGGTAAATAAATGATGATAATATTTCATTTTTTTGCATGTCCCTTTAAGAGACACAGAGATCAAATGGATCAATGAAGATCAATGACTAAGAACGCAAAATTCGTTATTACCAAAACACAATTCCCATCGAAGATACAAACCGATAGCGACAGGGAGCTGCGGCAGACAGTCATGCTCCGCTTAGCACCCATCTATTATCTGTGCTCCGTGTCTTCAGTGCAGCGAGCGGAAGAGATAAGACCGTCCCAGGAGGAGCGACGCCTCTGTCCTATTGACATGCATAGCTCTGCCCCACCGCTTGCATCTGAAGCTCCATCCATATGCCAGTCTGCGCTAGACTCTCTGTGGACAGACAGACGTGACACAAATTCAGTTAGCGAGATAACAAAGAGATCTGATCAGTCATAGACATCACTGAGCTATTTTGTGAAAAGATTTGTTGATACAGTTGAAGATAAAATTATTAGCCCCCCTGTATATTTTCCCCCAATTTCTGTTTAACGGAGAGAAGATTTTTTTCAACGCATTTCTAATCATAATAGTCTTAATAACTCATCTGTGATAACTGATTTGTTTTGTCTTTGTCATGATGACAGTGCATAACATTTGACTAGATATTTTTCAAGATTCAGCTTAAGGTGACATTTAAGGCCTTAACTAATTAGGCAGGTAAGGGTAATTAGGCAAGTCACTGTATAGCGATTTGTTCTGCAGATAATAGGGCTGCACGATTCATCGAGAAAAGATCGCGATCTGGATTCGACCCTACACACGATCTCAATTCAGCTTTTCTACGATTCAGACAATCATATTTTCAAGTTCTGGAGAGAAGCAAAGTGTTGTGCATGAGAATAAATCTTTACTGGGTCAGTATATAATGCAAGGGAATCTGATAATGACAAATGTTCGATTTAACCAGTGAAAAAAAGCTCTAAAATTGTTGTCAATGACAGATTGCAAGCATATGTCTCAAACATAATAATTCATCTTCAGAATTATGAATAGTTGTATTCTGATGCATCACTTTACTGTACATTAATAACCAGGACAAATTTAAAATCTATCGTATAGTCCACAATTACAAGTCTATACAAAAATGAACATTTTAACCAACAGTAGACCCACACATAGACCTAATATTATTGTTGTTTTACCATATGTTTGAGAATACTTATATTAACTTTATTTTACATCTACAGAATTCGTGAGAAAATCTTGATTTTAAGCAAAAAAAAATTGTGATTCTCATTTCAGCCAGAATCGTGCAGCCCTAGTAAATAATACAAAAATTGCTTAAGGGGGCTAATAGTATTGACCTTAAAATGGCTTTTAAAAAAATCAAAAACTGTTTTAATTCTAGCCTAAATAAAACAAATCTGACTTTCACCAGAAGAAAAAATATTGTAGGAAATACTGTGAAAAATTCCTTGCTTTATTAATCATCGTTTGGGAAATATTAAAAAAAAAAAAAAAAAAAAGAGATGGTTGCAGCTGGAAGGGCATCCGCTGCGTAAAAACATGCTGGACAAGTTGGCGGTTCATTCCGCTGTGGCAACCCCAGATTAATAAAGGGACTAAGCTGACAAGAAAATAAATGAATGAATCTTTGGACTCTCAGCAGTGAATACTAAACCACACTGAACTGAACTTAAACTCTGAAAACTGAACTGACACTGTTTCAATTCACTAAAATCTTCTATGTGAAGCTGCTTTGACAAAATCTACATTGGAAAAGCACTATAGAAATAAAGATGAATTGAATAATTAGGGTTCTTCATTAGCATCAATGGTTAAATGAAGAATCCATGAAAACCTCTTTTTTATCATGGCCAATAGGAATTTTAACATGTATACTGTTTTAAAGTGCCAGTAATTTAGTTCAGTTTGGTTTTGTTTAACTTCTTTGTGTTTAATCTGTTAAAATAAAAATAAATAAATAACATATATAAATAAATAATTATCTATATATAAAACATCTAAAAATTCATATGCATTTACTTCAGAATTTCCTTAAAATGTATCAGAATAAGGTGAGTTTGTGCTTAAAATATGGACAATTGGGTAACACTTTACTTGAAGGGGTGCTCACTTAGAGCAAAGATTCAAATGAAACAAACCCTAGTTTATGGTTGTCTGGGAGTCAAATGAATCAACATTTACAATCAAAACAATCAAATGTAAAATTACGCTGCATAGTGTATCTTCATTGTACATCCGCATAAATAAAACTAATCTTTCTTAAAGTTATACACATTATTTCTTGTGCCTAAATTATTTAAAGTGGCTGGGAATGCTCACACAGTCACAGACCTTAAAAACAAACATAGGCTCATTATGAAAATGTAGCCCTATAAACATTTCTGGAGATCGCAAATTATGTAGCCAGAAGTACGTATGGCTGCATTTGTCTTTAAAACGAACACTACGGGCGGTATGACGCTGTTCCTATTCACGCTCACCAGCTGACCGCTTACCTCCATATGGACGGCTTTCCCGCTGTTACCAGTTTGTCCAGTGGCTCGCAGCATACATCGACGGACTTGAGATGCTGAGAGGAGTTGACCGCAATGACGGTGTTCGAGTCCAGCGAAGAACAGGTCCAGAAAGCAGGTAAGAGAAAAACAGAAGCCAAAAAAATAAAATAAACAAGTAAATAACAGGGTAAGAATGTGGTAAAATCAGAAAACATGGCAAAAATCAGGGGGCTTTTCTTTTTAAGGATTGCTTTCCAAAACACTGTCATTTGGGTTTAGGGAAATGGGTGGCTGCTGATCAATCGGTACTTTTTAAAACACTATCAGTTGGGTTTAGGGAAGGGGGTGGGTAGGGGTATCGGTCGGTCGGTCGGTTGGTCGGTCTGTCAGTCAGTCAGTTGACAGTGGCCTCTGGTGGATTTACGCAAACACAGCAGGCGCCAATGGCACTCGTGAGAGAAATTTAAGATCTCAAAAAGCTTACACAGTGGCCTCTGGTGGATTTGTGAAAACAAAAACTGCAAAAAAAATCATAGCTCTTGGTACATATTTGGCGCTCTCCAAAAATGTACATAGGTGTACGTTTTCAGAATGAGCCTGGGTTAAAACACATGCAGATGATAAACTCATTGAGCAATTTATGGTTGAAAATTTGCAATGACTCAAATACAAATCATGTATACATCGCAGCATACATCGACGGACTAGAGACGCTGAGAGAAGTAGACCGCGACGACGGAGTTTGAGTCCAGCGGAGAACAGTTCCATAAATCAGGTAAGACAAAAGTAAATAACAGGGTGAATAAATACAAAAAATACCAAGTAAATAACAGGGTGAGAATATGGTAAAATTGGAAAACAGATTTTCAGGGGGCTTTTCTTTTTCTGGATTGCTTTTGAAAACACTGTCGGTTGGGTTTAGGGAAGTGGGTGGCCGCTGATCAATGGGTGCTTTTTAAAACACTATTGGTTGGGTTTAGGGAAGGGGGCGGGGCTGAGGTATCGCTCAGTCAGAAAGTCTGGTGGATTTACGCAAAAAGAGCAGGCTCGAATGGCACTCACAAGAGAAATTTAAGATCTCAAAAAGCTTACACAGTGGCCTCTGGTGGATTTTCGAAAACAAAAACTGCAAAAAAAATGTAGCTCCTGGGACGTATTTTGCACTGTCCAAAAATGTATATAGGTGTACTTTTTTAGAATGAGCCTGGGTTGTTAAAAACACATGCAGATGATAAACTTATTAAGCAATTCATGGTTCAAATTTGCAATGACTCAAATAGAAATCATATATGGTTTGAACTGTGGATCCTGTTCAACTATATCATAATCCTGCCATGTGACTATTGCAGATACACACATTGCGATATTTATTCTACAACGATATATTGCACCACGCTAGCCTAAATCATTCATTCACAAATCATTACAGTTCTTTTTATAATAAATATATGAGCTCCTGATGCGTCCATGGCTTAAGGTCTCGTCGAGTGTTCAGCACATCTGAAGAGTAACATCACAAAGACGGCTAACATGAGAGGCCTCAAGATGTTGATTAGTTCTGTCAGATATGAGCGACTGAGCACGGCATCATGGGAAAAGACGAGACAGACCCGAAGCCTGTCAATGAGTCCGAGCCGCTGAGCTGAGTAATATCACCGAGATAATCAAATCCCAATTACAGCAGTTAAAGCCAGAACGATGCTATCATCCTTTCTGCTGAGTTATGCGAGACATCTTTTTCGTCTTTAATTGAAACATAAATCAGCCGCTAAAGAAACCGAGAAGACGTCAATGGAAATGAGACGGAGGGGACAAGAAAGAGAGAGAGATGATAGGAGTGAAAGGGAGAGGGAGGGGGAATTGAGAGTACAACAGCTGGACAGTGGATCTCCAGCTCAGTGTTGAGAAGCAGAGCAAACGCGATCACATATACGCAGCTTCCAGAGCAAATACAAGTCCAGCTTGAGGAATCCCGGGAGAAATTCTGTCTGGGACTATGAGATGAGTGTCATGGAGCGCTGTGGGATTTAACACGTTTGTTTTTTTGCATCAGAAAGGTCAGTGTTTTGTTTTTTTGAATCAATGCATTTCATTACTTGTGGAAAAAGATGAAAGTTGCACTGCAAATAAATGCTTTACTTTGATTTTTTGTATCTTGTTTCTAGTAAAAAAAAAAACTCAAAAAATTCATCTCTAGAAAAGCAAAACATATTGTCTTAATTGTTTTAAGAAATAATATGTTAAAATGAAGCAAGTTTTTCCTTAAAACAAGCTTAAAAATGTGCCAATAGGCTAAGTTAAATAATCGTATGTCAAAAGGAGAAACAAGATTATTTTGCTTAACACATTGGCAGATTAATTTGGTTGATTTAAGGAAAAACTCACTTAATTTTGGCATATTATTTCTTAAAACAAGACAGTATTTTTGCGTGTCTAGAAAAATGCTTTTTGGTGGTTGCACTTGAAACAAGAAAAATATAAGTAAAGCTTCTTTTTTTGTATGTTTGTTTGTAATTAATCAGATTTTTAAAAACTGAATGTTAAATATAAAAATGAATATAAATCAGTGTTCTCTATTAAAATGAGTGTTATCAATGCATTCTTTTTATTAATCAACATTATCACAATTTCTTTTATCTTTATGGCTGCCTTGCATTGGATGGTATTTAATTTGAAATTTAAAAAATGGAATTCTAAAGAATGTTCTTAAATCAGAATTCTCTTTATTATTCAGTTCTGTTTATGAATGCTTTTCATTACTCTGAAAAAAAGTTTTTACATAATTAGAATCAAATAAAATGGAATTCAATGGAATTTCAGCATTCTTTTTTATTTCATTACTTAGAAAAAATTTTGAAAATTTGTGCTTTTTAATTTGAAATTTTTTTATTTTTATCATGAAATGTGAAAAACTGACTTAAAAGTGTCCTCTTTATCAGTGTATTCTATTCATGTATTATATTTGTATGTGCATTGCATTGCTCTGAAAGTTATATTTAAATCAAATTTAAAAAATTTTAATTAAATGTGGAATGTTCAATATTCAAAATGGTTTTAAATAGCAATTCTCTTTATTAATGAATTCTATTTATTAATCAGTGTTATCGGAATTCTGTTTATGAATGTTTTTTATTACTCTGAAAAAAATAGATGAAAGCTGAATAAGAATTACTTATTAAAAAATGGAATTCAGTGGAATTTGAGGATTCTTTTTTATTTCAAAACTTTAAAAAAAAGATGAAAATTAGTCATAATTTGTGTCAGTTTGAATATAAAAAGATATAATTCTATCATGAAATGAGAAAAACTAACTTAAACCAGTGTTCTCTTTATCAATGCATTCTATTTATTTATTTATTTATTATATTTATTTATGACTGCATTGCATTACTCTGAAAATGTTTGATATTTGGTATTTAATGAGAATTTAAAAAAATAGAATTCAATGGAATGTTCAAATATTCAAACTGACTTAAATCAGAATTCTATTTATGAATTAAATCAAAATTCTCTTTATTAATGATTACTATTAATCAATCAGTGTTATCAGAATTCTGTTTATGAATGTGTTTTATTACTCTGAAAAAAATAAATGAAAGTTTATTAGAATAAATAATTAGAATACTTTTTTAAAAAATGGAATTCCATGGATTGTTCAAATATTTAAACTGATTTAAATCAGAATTTCTGCAATCTTTTTTTTTATTACTTATAAAAAATGTGTGGTATTTAATTTGAAAAAATATAATTATATCATGAAATGTGAAAAACTGACTTAAATGAGTGTTTTCTTTACCAAATGCATTCTATTTATCAATCAAATGATCTGCATTCTGTTTATTGATGCATTTCATTACTTAGAAAAAAAGATGAAATTATTCTTAATTATCCCATGGAATGTTCAAACATATAAACAGACTTAACTTCAAGTTCTCTTCATCAATAAATTCTGTTTCTCAGTCAGAATCAGAATACTCTTCATAACTACATTTCATTACTCTAAAATTACATTTTAATTTAAATTTAAAAAAAATATGGAATTCCATGGAATGTTCAAATATTCAAACTGACTTAAATCAGAATTCTATTTATCAATTAATAATTTCAACAATCTTTTTTAAATTTAATTACTTAAAGGGAAAAAAACATAATATTAGTGGTTTAATTTTAATTTGAAAAAATAGTATCATGAAATTTGAAAAAACTTTAAATCGGTGTTCTTTTTATCAATGCATTTTATTTATCAATCGATATTATCCATATTCTGTTTACTGACAACTCAGACAAAAAGAAGAAAGTTGTTTTTAATAATAATATTCAAACAGACTTAACTTTGATTTCTCTTCATCAATAAATTTTGTTTATCAGTCAATATCAGAAGTCTCTTTATGGCTAAATTTAATTACTAAAAATAGAGGAAAGTTGTAATTTAATTAGAATTTTAAAAAGAAATGGAATTCTGTGGGACTTTCAAATATTCAAACAAAACATCAGAATTCTATTTTATCAGTCAATATTATCAGATTTCTCTTTATGACATTACTCTGAAAAAAACATGCAAGATGCTTTTTAATAATTTAAAAATGGAATTCCATAGAATCTACAAACATCTGTACGGATTTAAATCAGAATTTTTTTTTTATTAATGCATTCTCTTATATCAGTCAATTTCATCAGCTTTCTTTTTTATTTCATTACTCAGAAAAAAAGAAGAAAATTGCTGGTATTTAATTTAAATTAAAATAAGAATTTAAGTCTGTAGTAAAACACATTTCAGTTTTTTTCTCCGAGCCTGTGTGTGTGTGTGTTTGGCCATTACTGACTCGCCTCGTCCATTGACATCCTCAGTGGAGCTTCACGTTTGAGTCATTTTCTTAATGGCCACATTCTCCTTCCCTAAACGAAATCCATAAACAGAGATTAAAGCAGCACACCGGAATGACCCGCTGAACTTCTCCTGGAATTGCAGGCAAGAGGCACTGAATGATTTGTATTGCCACAGGGATTCACATCTCACTCATAAATTGAAAAGCCGGCGGGGGGGAACGTTAAAGTTGACTGAGGGAAATAAGTGTGATTTTCTTTTTGTTGCCGTCTTCTAGCAGACGAATGCATCTCACAACGCAGAGAGAAAGGATGTGGTTATAAATCATGACCCTTTATGAGTGTCTAGAACCACAGGCTCTCTGGGCCCGCTGTGGCTCAGACGACTCTCATCCCTCAACAATCAAGCTTTGGGGACTAAAATATGCAAAGAACAAACAAATAGCAAGTATTATGTTCAGAGGTGAACCACAGCATTGTTGTGTTCAGCATATGTCTACAATTTCTAGAGTTCTTCAAAACAAATTCTGTGAGAAATGTTACACTGTTGCTCCAACCAGAGTTATTCAATCAGATACTCGTGCTTTAGGCATGTAGACATGGTCGAGATGATCTGATGAGTTCAAAATGAGGATCAGGAGGAGAAAGAAAGGTGATTTAAGTGACTCTGAATGTGGCATGTTTGTTTGACAGGACGGTCTGAGTATTTCAGAAATGGCAGCTCTACTGGGATTTCCATACACAATCATCTCTAGGGTTTACAGAATATGGGCCAAAAATGGGGAAATTCTACATTGTGTTTGATGTGAGTGCCAATTTTTTTATGTGTGTGTGAAACAGCTCGGGTCCCACTTCATCGAAAGAGCATTGGTGGCGCTGTTGAGGCATTTTGCCACACCCACTTCCCAAAACTTATATCAAATGTAGATTTTCGCCACTTCTGGTGTGTGTGCAAAGTTTTGTGAATTATTGAGCATGTTCAGACCCTCAAAAATGCAATTCATTTTAAAGAAGAAGAAAAGTTACTGTACAGCTGCAAGCAGCAATGAAAGGGACCTCGCACCTGGGCTTACCACCACCTGGTGGCCTTAGAATGACAGGGAACAGTGGACAATAAAAATTTAGGCTGATAAATATTCAAAAAAAACTTCTAATGAGCAGATGTTTTTAGGGCAAAACTGAGATTTGTGGGCACAAGTGAAGTCGCCGCACCTTAATCCATGCAGGGGGAGCATTCTTAGGCCGGGCTTGGCACTGCCTTCGGACCCCTCTCACTCTCTCTCTCCTGATGAAAGGAATAACACAAGCCAGGGTGTCCCTCCGAGCTCAGAGCACTCTACCCGGACAGCACGCCAAATACACCTAAAACTGTGCGGACAAACTCTTTAAATGCCTTTTGATGCCAGGGGAGTACAAGTAGACTGGTTTTAGCTGATAAAAAAGCAAAGAAAACTTTCAAAAAGAAATGAGGTTTGCAGAAGAGCATGTTTGAACACAGAACACATCAAACCTTGAAGCAGATGAGCTACAACAGCAACAGCAGCAGCGGAAAAAGAAAATGAAGAAGCCAAAGTAGCTAGAAGAAAATAAAGAAGAAGCTGGGAACACATGCTACAAGACACTTTAATTTGAATGGAATCTGAGCATGTTAGTCTGTTTCTCCTTATCCTGAGGTATAAATGTGGATGCGGCCCGTATCCAGAACAGATGATTGTTATGGTCATTGATGAGTCGAGAGTGCAAGACTTTTTCCTGTAAAGACCCCAGTGAAAGACAATTCTCTGCATCGATCTCATGGCTAATCTGAACACATGTCTGTTGACCTACTCGGACCTGCATTGTCTCCACAATGGACGCTTATCCTTCTCAATCCTCCAATGTCCAGTCTGCAGCTCTGCTCAAGACATTTGCTACAATTCGCACAGGCCCAGATTGGAAATAGGTTTATTGGTTTGATGAGCCTTGCTGGGAGATTCAGGTGGTAGGGTCAGAATTTGGTTTCTTGAACATAACAGCAAGTTCACTATACTTAAATGACTCCATAGTCACCAATCTCAATCCAGCAGATCACCTCCGAGATGTGGTGAAACTGAAGATCTGCATTAACGACAAAATGCTATAAAGTCAATATGGCTCAAAATCCTCGAGTTTACTAAGCTGTACATACTGTAAATAGACTGATATTTAAAATGAGTTGGAGGACATCTTGCATGCACCACACTGAAAGTTTTCTTAAGTGATACACAGTATTGTGCAAGTTGTATTTCAAACAGCTCCTATGTGCAGGACTGGCATTAAAAGCCTTTTTAATATTAGATTTATGACAGTTGGATAGTGGCCAGGATGTAAAACGGCTGCGGTTGTGCGGGAGCAATTCTGATGCATTAAAATCTCACATGTAGAGACATTTCAAACGCCAGTGGATGAGCGCAGCAGTTCTCAAACCTGATCCTGGTGTACCACCGTATTTCGCATACGTCTCTTTTCTAAGATTCCCAATTTCAACACAGGCTCATTCTGAAAACGTAGCCCTATATACATTTCTGGAGATCTCAAATAATGTAGCTAGAGCTACATATGGCTGCATTTCGTCTTTAAAACAAACACTATGGGGCTGTATGACTCCGTTCCTTTTCTTGCTTACCAGCTGACTGCTTCCCTGCATGTGGACAGCTTTTTCGCTGTTACCAGTTTGTCCCGTAGTTTGACACGTACGTCGGCAGACTTGAGATGCAGAGTAGAGTTGACCCCAATGACGGGGTTTGAGTCCAGTTCCAGAAGGCAGGTATAGGACAAAAACAGAAGCCAACAAGTAAAATAAACAAAGTAAATAACAGGGTAAGAATGTGGTAAAAATCAGGTGAGGGCTTTTCTTTTTCTGGATTGCGTTTTAAAACTGTTGGTATGGTTTTGGAGGTGGGTGAGCACTGGTGCTTTTGGTGCAATCGGTGCTTTTGAAAACACTATTTGGTTGGGTTTAGGGAAGGAGAAGGATGGGTCAATCGATCGGTCAATCAGTCAGTCGACAGTCAGTCCAATCCAGTTTTTCTGGATTGCTTATCAAAACACTGCGTTTGGGTTTAGGAAAGTGGGTAGGGGTATCGGTCGGTTGGTCTGTCAGTAAGTCAGTCAGTCAGTCAGTCAGTCAGTCGACAGCGGCCTCTGGTGGATTTACGTGAGAAGAGCAGGCATGAATTACACTCGCAAGAGAAATGTGAGAAAAAGCATACACAGCAGCTACTGGGACGTATAGCTCCTGGGAAGTATTTTGCTCTCCCCAGAAATGTATATACGTAGTCAGAATGAGCATGGGTTGCCCAATTTAGAGCGCACCAAGAAAGAACCATCTGCAGATCAACATGTTCCCTACATAATGTTCACTGCTGTCTACCCTGTGCACATGGGACACTGTTTGCAGTGTCGTCATATGAAACTCATTACAGAATTGTGAAGGGTTATTTAACCGCAATCATCAAATCTGCATACAAGTCACGTCTCGCATGGTTTTACACCCTTTGAATTGAACACACTTCATCTTAACTGGAATCATGGCAGAAAATCCTATGATGTCCACGTCACAGGGCACTTACATGTATGGTCAATTGGAACAAACCTCTGAAGCGGTAAGAGAAACACAAAGATGTGCAGAGCTTTGGTACAGCAAGACCAGGTTTGAGAACTGCAGGATTACAGTGCTGTCAATTTCACAGCTCAAAAATAGGTAAGGAGCAATTTTGCCCATCAGCACCACTTAAAACAGAAATCGATATGTTAAATTTTTTATTTTTGCTGGCCGTTTCAAAGAATTTAAAGACACAATCACCTAAATAGTCTGCAGTAGTCTGTGGAGATTTAATAACTTTAGAGTTCTGATACTTGGATTTTAAGATGTAGAATAGTAAACATAAGTTTTTTTGTTTGCTTCTTTATTTGAGATCTTCTAAAACAGACTTGTTTTTCAATTATTTTGTCTTTAATCAGATGGTAATATGGCTATTAAATAAAAAAAAGTTTTTCCCATGGGGCCCCCTTTACTGGTTCCTGTTCACCCCCTGTACCACCTCATTAAATAAATCTGTTGAAGCTGTGATATAGCTGAAATCATTCAGCGTAGTGATATGGAACTGTAATGCGTTCAAGATCATCCTGGAACAACTTTATCCATGCGGCTGCCTGACAATAATTGGATAGAATGTTCATCAGCCAATCAGAATCAAGCATTCAACAGCCTCCTAGTAGAACTTCAAATAATTCATCTGAACAATGTGGCAACCATAGTTTAAACACCACTTTATGCTGTGCCAGGTCAACAACCTGTCGTCAAATATTCCTTAACAAGTGAGACCTTATTAATAAGTCTTACTATTAACTTTAATCATTAAAATGATAAAATTTTGAATTATCCTGTGATTAAGAGCGTCTGTGAAAGAGCTCCCAATATAAAGCGACACGGTGGCCTGAAATGGGCTGGTGATGGCGCAGCTCATTTGCACACTAATGCACTTCGAGCCCAAGCACACATGCTCTCTTATGAATTGAAATGAAACAGCTGAGGTGACCTCCGCTAAATTATGCTCGTCTCAGGGGAAGAACTATACGTGAATCGTGTACCACCGCCAGCCAGATGAGCTTGAAAACATGAAAGACTCAAAGATGAACGCATGCATTAGCGCATATTCCAGTTATCCAGCATTTCAAATTAGATGGTGCACGTCCAGTTTGGGGAAATTGCATTCAAAAGAACTGAAACAAATCACTTTAATCAATAAGGCAGTGTTGGGTAACTTACTAAAATATTACTCGATAAAAAATTTAATTACCTGACTCAATAGAAATTAAACTTTTGTTCTTTAAATTTGAGTCAAGTATGCCTTTAGCTTTATAAAAACACATATTTAAGCATCCTAATAATAAACATATCAACTACTACTTCCACCACCACCACAATGACCACTACTAAGTCTACTACTGATACACCATCTATATATATATCTATATAGCTATTGCATTAAATGATTAGATATATTTCAAGACACATTTATACAGCTTAAAGTAACATTTAAAGGCTTAACTAGATTAATTAGGTCAACTAGACAGCTTAGGGCAATTAGGCAAGTTATTGTATAATGATGGTGTGTTCTGTGGACTATTGAAAAAATATATAGCTTAAAGGGGCTAATAATTTTGACCTTAAAATGGATTTAAAAAATGAAAAACTGCCTTTTCTCTAGCTGAAATAAAACAAACAAGACTTTCTCCAGAAGAAAAAATATTATCAGACATACTGTGAAAATCTCCTTGCTCTGTTAAACATCATATGGGAAATATTTAAAAAATAAAAATAAAAATTCAAAGAGGGGCTAATAATTCTGACTTTAACTGTATGTTTATATATATATGTATATATATATATATATATATATATATATATATATATATATATATATATATATATATATATATATATATATATATATATATATACGTACTTTATATATATATATATATATATATATATATATATATATATATATATATATATATATATATATATATATATATATATATATATATATATATATATATATATATATTGTTCTCTTATGAATTTACTCTGACCTGTCCACCCAGTTACCTTTTCATGCGCACACACACATGCTCACACGCACACACAGACATACAGACACACAGACACACACACACACACGCACCTGCCAGTACCTGTTTTGCTGTTTTTTTGTTTTGTTTTGTCATCTGTTCTTTGTTGTTTTCTTTTCTTCTTTTTCCTCCATTTGTGTGTGATCCAAATTTGTGTATCTCTTGCATAATATAAAAAAGCATTGACAAACTGAAAAAAAAATAAATAATAATAAACATAACCTTCCTTAGTTAACAAATAGAATTACTCTGCAAAAAACAAAGAAAAGTAGTTATATTAAAACTAATTAACACTAATTTCTTACTCAATTCATTGTTTCTCAAGCATGTGCATTTGGCTGACAAGTGTAACATTCTTTAGTTGAAAAATAGAATTATTCTACTAAACATGTGACCCCATCTGTGAAACCCCGGCTATAGTTGCATTCTCTATTTCTGAGGAAAATCTAAATTGAAAAGTCATAAAAATGACAAAAATATGCTACTGCATTAAATGATATATTATTGCAGTAAATGATATATTAAATATCAATGATTTGAGATAAAGTACTATATTTACTTTTATAACATGATAAATACAATCATAACAACTAGACCTGTTTTACAAAATTTATTTTCCCATAAATGTCATATATCACTGAATATGGGAGAACATCAGCTTTAAATTGACATGTTGCACAGTCAGGATAATTATGGATTAGATGTGTTGCAGTTTTAAATATAAGCTTTTCTTTAAACTGGATTTTATCAGAAAGATTATATTTTTTAGAGTCTAAAATGAAACAGACTGAAATGAAATGAGTCTGAAATGAAAACTCTTTTGAGTTTTGTTTCTCCAGATTATTTTGTTTTCGCTACAGTACCGTAATATATTTAACGTTAGGGGTGTGACGATAACCGTATCACCGCCATAATGAAATGTCAACCGCGGTGATGTGGTTATTACCGTCATCACCGCCCATTTTAGTTTAGTTTATAAACTTCTTTACACACAATTATTCTATGCTATAGCCTACTTTAAATAACTCAAAATATATGCGATTGTTGACTCATCACCGTGGTCGCAGCATGCGCGTCTGTTTAAAGCTTCTGTAAAAAAGACCTACATTTGACCAGCCTTTTAGCAAAGCCTATATTAATATACTGATATTCTTGTGCCAGTTTTGAACTACTTCACAACACTCCGTCACCTAAACTCAGCGCGAGGTCGAAGGAGAAAAGTGCAGCGCTGATGTTAAAAATGCTAATTTTCTGTGGACCGATTTTATATGTATATGTATGTGTATGTATGTATATGTATATATTTGCGGTTAACCGACATACCGCATGATTTCTTGCTTCATCACAGCGGTAACAGAAAATCCGTTACCATCACAGCCCATCTCGTTTTTAATTTTTTTTTAAGTTATTAATGGTCTTTTGATAGTAATTAGTAATAAATGTCTGGAATAGAGCTTCTAATATTCCATGATATTCCCTGGAAACCCTCCACAAATAAACCAGCTCTGTAAAAAACTCTTTTTTCTAATAGCAACAGGCAGTCAAACAAATGATCTGGCGATGCTGTTCTCTTTAAATGTGGAAACTGTGTGACATTCAGGTGCCTGTGGATCTATTATTCATGAGGTGTGAGTATTGAGGCTTTGTAAACAACAGGCTGACCTTCTGTGACCAGTTTAAAGTCCTAATGGACCACCGGTGGCCTCACAACAGCCGCAGCAGCTCAAAAACCCATCCATGCGCAGGTTGCCTGGAAACAAAAAGCATAATTAAATGTGATTATCATCCTCTCCACAATGAATCTGAAGTATTTAAGTGTTCTGCTTGTTATTGTTGTTTTTTTCTGAACTGTAAAAATCCAACATTCATCAAAGACGGAGGGCAGGAAGGGGAAAAACAGGCAGCTGAGTGATTGTGAACTCTAGTGGCGGGACATAAAATATGACTGGCTTATTAAATGAATGAATGAATGATCAATTATAATAATTATGTAATTAGAAAATATATATTTAAATACATTTAAAAATATATAAATATAAAAAAACTGTTACATTATGTATTATTCAAATCCTATTTTTTTGTCATATCATTAAAATACACTCCATTTTATATATTTTATTATTTATTTGTAATACATTACATTTTGCTATTTTATTATATTATTTTTTAATAGTATCACTAAATATTCATTTGTTGTCATTTAAAATGTATAAAATATTTAATCAATTGACAATAATTTTACATGTTTTAAATTAATATAATTTTGTATAAACAAATTAATAATAATTAATAAAACAAATTATTACATTTATAATAACAATAATATTAATAATAATTAGGCAAGTCATTGGACAACAGCTGTTTTTTTGTAGCTGTTATGATTATCAGCGATCTAGCAGTTGCAGATTGCTAACGGACTACAAATCTGCCATTATGGACTACAAAATCCAGTCATGCACCACACACATTCACAACCGGTTCCTGATCAGGACTGATTGCATACACACAGCCAGAGGATTGTTATAAATTGATTACATGGATTTTAAATACAGCGCACACACACACACACTTCATTGCTGAGTCTTGTCATACTGTTGTGAACATTACGACACGTTTTCCTTGCCTTGTCTTGCCTTGTTTTTTGCCCCTCGCCTTGTTTGTGTGTTTACGTTGTCTGCTGCCTGCCTGTACTGACCATCTGCCTGTTATTTGACTACGATTCTGGATTTCCTGTGTACATCTGTTTGCCCCTGTGTTGACCATTGCTTGCCTGACCATCCTGCTAATTAACCTTGCGTTTGGATCTTCACTCCCTTGTCAGCGTCACTTCACATTACAATAGCCAATTAAGAAAAAAAATATTTCTTAAGGGGGCTAATAATATTGACCTTATTCTTCGATGTGGAAGTTTGCTTGTTTTTGGGATTGTTTCAGAACTACCGATTCAGTCACCTATGGTAGAAATGACTAGGAATAATAAACGACAGACTTAAACTACTTGCCCTACAAACAAGTGTGTTCATGGCCTATAAATAAAAAGTAGATTAATATAAGAAGAAAATATCAGTTTGCAACATCAAGCAGCATAACAAGCCATTATTACCGTCTAAAAATTAATGGAAGTGAATGAAGGCGGAAGTCTCGAGTCAAATAAATGAATATGACTGCACCCACTCGTATGTGAAAAATAAGGTCAATTGATCCTAATAATTATTTAAAGGGGACCTTTTTAGCTCAAAATACCCCACAGGTAATGTGTTATAACTCTTTGAAACTGCCCCTTTAAGCTTTGATCCTAATTGTGTGGTTTTGGTGACTTTGTCGTTTGTTGCTTTAAATTCGAATGAGTGGTAGATGACTTATGTTATTTCTGTGAAAAACTGAATGTTTTATGGAGACTACAGTGTTCATTTGTGCATCCTAAAACTCCACATTGATAATCCTCTTAGTCACTGACATTATCTTCAGCCAGTGAAAACTCTAATGGTGGATGACTGCTTCTCACTCAGGGCTGTTTCTGTTAATGAGGGAGAGAGTGACCACTTATTTGGAGTAAGTAGCAGCATAATGCTAACTTTTTTTTGTAAAGCAACAATAGAGTCTATTTTAAGATATGGAATTATTGTTTGGTTTGGGATTCTGACAGTAAACATGAAAACCCAAGTAAATAACATGATGAGAGTGGCAGGAAAAATCATGGGAATTAAGACACTTGGTTTGCTAGAAAACATCTTTGTGTTGTGCAAAATCCAACAGCCAACAAGATTTTATCTGATTCTTCGCATGTGCTGTCTTTGGAGTATGAGCTGATGAATCCTGGCAGAAGATACAGGGTCCCGTTGTGCAAGTATAATAGATAAAAACAATCTTTTGTTCCTTTTTTAATTAAATTGATCAATCAGCAAGTAGGGTAGAACTGTCAAAGATTAAGATAACTGCATTGGTCGACATAACAGAGGGCAGTGGGTGCACATTGTATTTATTTTATTTAATTTTTTATAGAATTGTATTCACATTAGGAGGCATTTTAAGATCCGATTTTTTATTTGTATGTATGTTATGTGTTGTCTTGTTGGTGTCTATGTACAGCAGAACCTTTTTTCTAAAACAAATTTCTCCTACGGGAGACAAACTTTTCCTTGACCTTGAGATCATCACTAATGGGTGCCGTTTTGTCATCTCTGATGACATCTGCAGACTGTTTTTATCAAGTATGATTACAAAAAAATAGAATTACAGTAGTCCCTCGGTAATCGCGGGGAGTTACGTTCTAAAAAATAACCCGCATTAGGTGAAATCTGCAAAGTAGTCCGCTTTATTTTTTTTTACAATTATTATAGATGTTTTGAGGCTGTAAAACTGAACGTAACAAACCAAAGATTCATTTATTCTGTAATGGCGCCCTACAGCCGAGTAACTTCTACCTTCCTTTAGCATGTCCACAACAGTCCAATTTTTTGTGTGGTGGTTAGCATCTTCCTCTGGTTTTTGGGTGCTACCGCAGGGTTTTGATGGTGCAGAACATTTCGTCGACATTGTGGTGTTTGTTGGGGACAAAACTTGCAAACTAACAGTACAGCACTTTGAGAGTCACAATGCTAGCAATCGAAAATGTATGTAAATTTGGCAAGTTGAACGCATTCTGTACTGCATGATGCAATAATCAGGATATACAGTTGAAATCAGAATTATTAAACCCCCTTTGAATTAATTTTTCTTTTTTAAATATTTCCCAAACGATGTTTAACAGAGCAAGGAAATTTTCACAGTATGTCTGATAATATTTTTTCTTCTGGAGAAAGTCTTATTGTTTTATTTCGGCTAGAAAAGTTTTAATTAAAAGTTTTTCATTTTTTAAAAAACATCTTAAAGTCAAAATTATTAGCCCCTTTAAGCTATATATTTTTCGATAGTCTACAGAACAAACCATCGTAACACAATAACTTGCCTAATTACCCTAACCTGCCTAGTTAATCTCATTAACCTAGTTAAGCCTTCAAATGTCACTTAAGCTGTATAGAAGTGTAAAATATTATTTACTGTCATCATGGCAAAGATAAAATAAATCAGTTATTAGAAATGAGTTATTAAAACTATTATGTTTAGAAATCTGCTGAAAAAAATCTTCTCTCTGTTAAACAGAAATTGGGGAAATAAAATAACCAGGAGGGCTAATATTTCGGGTGGCTAATAATTCTGACTTCAACTGTAGAATACAATGTGTTGTGAAATAAAAAGCATGAAGCAAATTGCACTGAAAAATCCAGGAAACTGCGAGGTCACGAAAGGTGAAACATTACAGTGAGGGACCACTGTCAGGGCCGGATTTAGCTATTCGGGGGCCCTAAGAAATTTGAGCCACAAGACCTGGAAGTCCTACAGTAATATGTACACTTTGTATTTGCATTTATTTAGCGGTCTTTTTCTTATATTACTCAGTCTTGCTTTCACATTTTTATTTTAAGGCAATCAATACATTTAAAAAGATTTGTTTACTTAAAATGAATTCCCAATTAAAAACAATTATTGAGTGAGTTTGTTTTTTAAGACTTAATTTTCATCTGATTTGACTGTTGGACTGATCCATGATTGGGGTGGGGTACTCATTTGCACAGATGTAATTAAGGTAAATTTGTATTTGTTAGACCCTCATCCTATAAAATATGATAGAAAAATGTCATTATATATAATTTATAGAAAATTCTAGGTATTTATTGTGGGCCCCCAGATTTCCTGTGGCCTAAGCGGTTGCTTACCTCGCTTATTGGTTAAATCTGCCCCTGACCACTGCAATACATGTTTACCATTAGAGGTTGGCTATATTCACACACTGTTGCCACACAACTGTATTTAAACCCCTTGTAAATGTGGTTTTTGCATAATAGGCAAAAACTTAGTTTATTGCAGTGAAACTAAAAGAAATAGGAAAAAAATATAACATAAAATACTGTGAAAAATGTGCTTGCTCTGTTAAACATCACTTGGGAAATGGGCCTATTTGAAAAAAAGAATTTAAATTTCACAATAGGGTTGGAGTTAAGAATTTTTAGGGTTAATAATCTTGCCTTCACATATAGAAAAAAAATGCCAAAAAAAAGGGATTAATTATTTACACCTTTTTCAGCAGATTCCCGAAGCGGTCGGCGATGTCTGGGATGGACGGCTCGGTGGAGGAGCTCAACAACGCTACAGAAGTGAACAGCCAGAGTTTCCTGCGCTTCAGCCCTACAGTGTCCGTGTCCACCGGAGCAGCCGCTGCCTCGTACGGACGGACTGCTAATGTTTACGTCTACATCTCCATCTTCCTCAGCCTGCTGCTGTTCCTGCTCACCCTCCTCATCATCGCTCTCCACCGGCTGAAGAACATCATCTCCTCCAGCTCCTCCTACCCAGAATGCAGCAGCGACGCCGGCAGCTCCTTCACCAACATGGAGATCTGCAGCATTTCCTCACAGAGATCCACCGTGTCCTCGCTGTCCTGACAGAACAGAGACACCATGAGCACACCATGATTGTTACATTTGAGACATCATTTGGTATACATTAGGGCTGCACGATATTGGAAAAATCGGATATTGCGATATTTTTGTTTTCAATTGAAGTCAGAATTATGAGCCCTCCTGAATTATTAGCCCCCCTGTATATATTTTCCCCCAATTTCTGTTTAATGGAGAGCAGATTACTTCAACACATTTCTAAACATAATAGTTTTAATAACTCATTTCTAATAACTGATTTATTTGATCTTTGCCATGATGACAGTAAATAATATTGGACTAGATATTTCAAGACACTTCTATACAGCTTAAAGTGACATTTAAAGGCTTAATTAGACAAGTTAGGGTAATTAGGCAAAGTTTCCAGTAGGATTTTTTCCAGCTGTGGTCGCAGGTCTTTAACACAGATCTTCCAACTACCTATGGCGTTATTTCAATGGCAAATGTCGTGAGCGCAGTATTACAAGTCGAGATTGCATTCATGTAATACGAGCAGTGTTGGGTAAGTTACTTTTAAAAAGTAATCGATTACAAATTACTGATTACTACTTGAAAATTGTAATGTGATTACATTACTAATTACTTCATTTAAAAAGTAATCAGATTACTAATTACTTTAAAGTTACTTTTAAAACATATAAAATATACCTATAAAAATACAAAATAAACTGCAGCTCTTTCTATAATTTAATATTCACTGAAAAACATTACAATGGGCTGATTACAGCAGCTTGACATATTCAAAAGAGCTCAATTCACTTGTTCCAAACCCGTTTGTCTTTTTAAATACAAATGAAAGACATGAAGAAACCTGGATACCTGTAACCATTGACATCCATAGAATGAAAAAGCGCTGCAGTGTTCTGTGTTTGTCTGAGGTGATTAGTCTACCAAAATGTGCATATTACTTATAAGTATAAAGCTGATAGGTCATGGGAAATGCGAGTGCGTGCAATATGCGCTCTATATGCGCCCGCAAAAGACACGATATGTGAACGGCCCCATAAGCAGCTACGCATTTAAACATTAAAGCTACGTTTAGGCCGAGTTGGGCCGATGTGTTTCTGGGCACTGGTGTCCTCCTTGGTGACGAGTATCTTAGAAGGCTTTCTGTTCAAATGTTTGAACAAGTTGCTGGTTGAGTCAAAAGCAGTCAAAAGTTCTTTAGAGACTGGATATAGACTGACTTTCACAGCAATATTTAAGTTTTTACGCTCAATGAAATCAAAGTAATGCCTGTATTTCCACTTGAAGAAGCAGCCGCTCTCGATTGCAGCTATTTCAGCTGATTTTGACAGTATACAGTAACTAAAAACTTAACACACGAAATACACAAATTTTTAACCTTTATTTAAGATTTACAATGCAAATAGAACCACTTGTTTGGTAAACAAGGGAAGTCTTTCATATAATATATCAACTAAATGACATTACATTTTACATTTATACATTAAAGCAGACTTTCCCAGTGCTGGGTTGCGGCTGGAAGGGCAAAACAAATACTGGAATAGTTTATTCCACTGTGGCGACCCCTGATCTACAGTTGAAATCAGAATTATTAGCCCCCCCAATGATTTTTTCTTTTTTAAATATTTCACAAATGATTATATATTTGATGAATGCATTTACAGGAGCAATTAAATAGATTGAATGATGGGCTTAAAAGTTTAGTCAGTTTTGCCTTTAAAAAAAGCTAAATAATCTGCCAATGGGGTAAGTAATATAATCTTGTTTTAGGTTTGATATTTAAAATAAAAACAAGATTACAATTCTAAGTAAAGTATTTTTTGTAGTGCAGATGTAAAATAACACTAGACAGTCTTCATTGTATGAATAATTAAATATAATTGGTTGTTTTACACCCCCAAACATCATCATTTCTTGAGCCAAACGTAAACTCTCTTGAAATGAGAGTGAAATTAAATTAAATTAAAGTCACAGGGCTCACAAACACATGCAAATGATAAACTTTCACACTTTATGGTTCAACTTTGCAGTGACTATACAAATTATGTTCTATGACTCCTGATCAACTATTCGGACTCAACACTGCACATCCTATACACTATATTCGATATATTGTGCAGCCCTAGTATATGATCATATGTTTAACTATAATTATTAAGTGTTTTATTTTAAACTGGGTTTATGCTGTAAATAATTTAACCTGTATTAAGGCGAGACATCGCAGGCAAAAAAGGTTTTGTGTCTTCTCATAATGAAAAAGAAACTTCCAAATAAGCTTTTAAGTGTTTATTTCGTCGTACTTTATCAATTCTGTAGATTTCATTTGCAATACATATTTTTTAAGGCTGATTTCTCATGATTTTTTCTTCTTCTGCACTGAGCCATATATTTCCACTTGAGCAGCACTTACATACGACAAAGTGTACCGTTTTATTCATGTTTGTATTCTGAAGATTTGTTTGTTTGTTTTTTACAGAGGAATATGTTTTTGCATAATTTACCTGATTATATACAACATGTTAATCTACAAATCATCTAAAAAATGAATTAATTATTAAATAAATTTCTGGCAGAACTTTTATGAAAAAAAAAACAGATCCGCAAAATCACATCTGCAAAAAAAAAAAAAAAAAAAAAACGCAGATTTTAATAGGTCGAAAAAATGTATTAACTAATTAATTCAAATGTTCATATTTTTGTTCTAAAATGTAAGCAATTAGCAGAGATTTTTTATTTAAATAATCATTTGCTTATTCAAACATTTTACTTGTAATGCAAAATAAATGTTTGCCATTTTTATTGTTATCAGTCGACTGTGGAAGTATGGTGATTACTATTATTAGATTTTTTTACCTTAGTCTCCTGCAGTGTCTTGCATTAAACGATTGAGTAAAACAACATTTGAGATCCATATGAGATCTTTATTTATGTTTTGTAAAAATGCTTAACATTACTTATGTATGTTCATCACAAATATGGAGGACAAAACCTGCAAAAACACTAAATAAATAAATAAATAAATGAGTAAATAAATTCATAAATTGCATAAAACAAATTAATAAAATATGATAAATAAACGTATACAAAAATCCACAAATTCCTGTATAAAAAATTATGTAAATAATTTATAGTGTGGGCTGATAAATAATTAAATAAATTACACAAATGTTGAGGGAAAAATTTGACTGAAATTAGATTTTTTTGCAGGAACTTGTAGATTTTTGTATTTATTAATTAATTTTCTTATTTATTAAATTTATTGCTTTATTTATGCAGAAATGTATGGATTGATTTACTCATTTATTTGCATATTTATTTATTGTTATTATTTATTTATTGCAGATATCATATGTGTATAAATGTAAATAGAAATACTGTCATGCTATAAGAAAAGATTTACATTTGTAAATATAATATACTTTATATACAGTCAAGCTCGGAATTATTCATACATCATCTCTTATAAGCTTTGAATAAAATCTGATTTGCTCATACAATGTACAGAGGAAACATGACTGTCATTCACCAAACAACAGAAAAAAAATTAATGATGAAAACATATCCAGAACTGTAATAATTAATTGAAATTCAGGCAAACTCTGTATAGCAAGAAAATAATATTTACGTGTAAGTAATGAAGTTACAATTCTGAGAGATAAAGTCAGAAATATGAGACATTAACCTGAAATTGTGATGAACTGGTATACTGTGAGAATTAAAGTCACAATTTCGTTTGAGATTTCCAAGAAAATATCAAACTGTGATACATTATGATCTCAGAACTGAAGACATAAACTCCATTTGACAAAATGTAGAAAGGTTCCTTCAAAATTGCAATACATAAACTCAGAATTTATAGGTATTTAACATAAAGTATTTATAATTGCAGTTGTAAGAAATAGTCACTGATTTTGAAGTCAAAACTGCAGGATATAAATGTAGAATTAGAACTTTTAGACAGACTTTTGGCCTATAAAGGTTTTTATTTATTGTTTATTATTCTGGAAACATGCTCCACACACAGATGTCAGTATAGTATGTTTATGCCAACAGTAGGCTACAAATTACAAAATTAATTTTATATCAAGACATGAAAAGTTATAATGATTATATTAGGGAATTATAGGACCATACAATACTAAAATACAACACAGATAGATAAGTAGGCCTTAGTGTTAGTAATAAAGGGGCCATGAAGTGAGCCAGAGGAGTGATTTTGTTTTTGTAGTTAGCTGAATTAAAGCAGATATTTGATTGCTCATATCATCTCAACCCCTGGTCTCAAAGTAAATGCATTTAAGCCCCGTATAATGACTTCTGCGCCTCCTCTGTTGTGTAAACATGGCATTAGAGTGTTTATTGAGCGTCTGATAGCTCTCTGAAAGAAACTGGAGCCGTGTTTAAATCTTTCACAGGGTGAAATGAATCCATTTGATTTATTTAGCACATATGTTGGATAAACAGAAACTTTCTACCTGAAATCTGTCATTTACCTGAGGTTTCTGGGCTGTGGTGACGGTTAATCCTGATATTTTCGTTTGTGAGGGAATCAAGCTATCAAAATGGCGCCGTTGTCGACTTAGATGTGTTGCTGTTATTTTAGCAGGTTGATATTTTATATCTAATACAATTACGTTCATTTTAGGGGTGCTGGATTAGCTTGTTAATTTATTTTAAAGTAAAAAAAAATAAGGCGTTATTAAATATTGCACGCACACACGTGTATTTCTTTTCATAGTTGACTGCATGGTGATAACTCACATAATACTAGCACAATACAATTGGTTGAATGAAATATTACCTATAACTTCTCAAAAGAACTGTTAGCCGTCAGTCTTACCCTTCTGAACGAATCTACGATTTTTCATATAAAGAGCTCTTAGTTTGAATGAATCGAATGAATAAATGAATATTTACCGCCCCCTAGTGGCAGTTTTGGTTTCTTATTTAAAGTATTATTTTATTAAACAGAATAATAACAAAAATAAAATAATAATAATAATAACAATAATAGTAATGAATTAATAAATAAACAACAATAAAGTAATAGTTCAGCCAAAATTTGCATGTAAATATGTAGCACATATTTAATAACGTATTTATAAATATCTTATTTTAATATAACATTAAAAAAAGTTATATAAAAGTGCAATTCTTAGCCTTACTTTTTGCCCTGTTCGTTTGCGATGTCTTGATTTTATTAAATTGCTATATAATTTAATAAAATAGATCACAAATAATTTAACAAAAAATAAATAAAAATCCACCCTAGCTCATAGCTACATCGTTAGATGTGTATATTTCATATGGTGGTCTGTGTATCTGTAAACTATACCGCGGTTGTTGCTACAATTATTTATTAAAAATTACCCATTTTATAAACGTCTACCCCAACCCTAAGCCCAACTATCACAATAACGTAAAAACAGTATTTATACAGAATATTATTCATATTAAATGGTTAAATTACCCATTCAATTATATTTTATTAACGTCTACAAAACCCTAAACCTACCCCTCACGGTAATGTAAAAAAAAACGTAAATCCGCAGCTGTATCCCTTCTAGACTTTACCCTGTACTGTTGCATAGATATGGTACTGTTGTAATAATAGTATCCGCAGCTGTATCCCTTCTAGACATTACCCTGTAACTGCCGCGTGGAGCCTCTAGAGGGCGCAGCGTTCAGCCGACAGTATCTCTGCAGCGGCCATAACTGTTTTGTTTTTGTCCTCCCGACAGCAGCCTTTTATTCCTACGTTTACAGATGACGTCCACCAGGCTACGGACATTTAAAAAATGCTGTTTTATAATGACCAACAAATAAAATAATTTTGTACTAAATTATTCAGTGGCGAATTCTCAAAAGGGACAAGTTCGTACGTTACGACAGGTGAGGTATTTGGCTTTTGAAAATGAGTGATAACCTTCATCTGAGTTTAGTAAACACCGGTAAAGACCACAGCCAAACCCCCGGGCCCGCGGACAGCAGCACAACCCCGTCCGACCACGAGAATTTTCCGTATGACGCCGAAGATCAGGGCGAGGAGAGCGGCCCGGAGGAGTCGAGGGACGGAGCAGTCAGCCCGGAGGAACTCAACGACGATGACACCTCCGGGGAGAGCGAGAACCTGCCCAAAACCTGCACCTATGACGGCTGCACGGAGACCACGACACAGGTGGCTAAAGCCAGGAAACCCTGGATGTGCAAAAAACACCGCAATAAAATGTACAAGGACAAGTATAAGAAGAAGAAGAGCGACCAGGCCATGTCTTCTGGAAAGCTGGAGGTATCAACTGAAATATCTTTAAAGGGATAGTTCACCTACAAATGACATCTGATCACTATTTACACACCCTAAAGCAGGGGTGTCCAAACTCGGTTCTGGAGGGCCGGTGTCCTGCGTCTTTTAGTTCCAACCCCAATTAAACAGACCTGAACCAGCTAATCAAGCTCTTTCTAGGTGTACCAGAAACTTCCAGGCAGGTGTATTAAAGGAAGTTGGAGCTAAACTGTGCAAGACACCGGCTCTCCAGGACTGAGTTTGGACACCCCTGCCCTAAAACTCTTTTTCTTTTTTTTTTTTATACTGTTGAAAAACGATATTTTGAAAAATGTTAATAACCTGTAATCATTTACTTTTATAGTAGGAAAAACAAATGCTGTGAAAGTCAATGGTTACAGGTTTTCAACATTTTTCAAAATAACTTATTTGATGTTTATTGTCTTATTTGACAAAATGTATAACAAAATACAAAACAAGTGCAATAAGGAAGAAAGAAACTCAAATAACAGAAAAAAAAAAACTCAAAAACAAATGAAACAAATGGAGGGGGAGTAAATGAAATTATAAAAAGTTATTTCATTTTTGGGTGAACGATCCCTTTAACCTTAAATAAATCAACTTGAGTTTTTATCATGACTGACTGTATAGATTGTTTTAAGTGTTTTCTCTGTGTGTTTAGGAGGGCTCGGAGGAGCGGCCTGTCTCTGTCACTAAACAGAGGCTCGGCTCTATGGGTGACAGACCCGCCAGACCCTCACTCATAGAGCAGGTGCTCAACCAGAAGAGACTGGTAAGGCCATTAAAATGCTTTTATTCATTAATGCATTGGGTGCAGAAGTGTGCAATAAATGAAAATAAACTAATCCAACATAAATACTGTAATATGAACACATAATGTTAAAACTATATAAATACAAACACATTCATTTAATTATTTATTTACAGTGAACATTTATATATATATATATATATATATATACACACACACACACACACACACACACACACAAGTTGAAGTCTATTTTTATTATTATTAATTATTAGCCCCGTCTATTTTTTCCCCCCAATTTCTGTTTAAAGGAAAAAAGATTTTTACTTAAAGTGAACACATTTCTAAACATAGTTTGAATAACTCATTTCTAATAACTGATTTATTTGATCTTTGCCATGATGACAGTAAATAATAGATATTTTGCAAGACACTTCTACACAGCTTAAAATGACATTTAAAGGCTTAACTAGGTTAATTAGGTTAACTAGGCAGGTTAGGGGAATTAGGCAAGTTATTGTATAATGATGGTTTGATCTGTAGACTATCGAAAAAATATATAGCTTAAAGGGGTTTTTAAAAAAGAAAAGCTGCTTTTATTCTAGCTGAGATGATATATATATGTATTTATATATAATTGACCAAATTGTATTTTCCCCCATGGTGTAGTAGATGTTAAATAGTTTAGCATAATTTATGTGACTTGTCATTAATATTAATATGAACATTTTTATTAACTGAAACTTCTCTCTAAAAGGATCATTTAAAATATATGATGACATTTTTATGAAAAATATTGCATATTTTTAATACATGTATAAAAATGTAAATTTATTTTGTTTAAAAAAATAGTATATCAGATTTTAAGAATTTTTTTTTTTTAAGTATAGTAACCGTGTAGCTGAATTAGATATTTTCCTCTTAGCTGCTACCATTAATATAATTTTAAATACTCAGATCTATCTGTCTGTCTGTCCGTCCATCTATCTATGCTATATTGCTTTTATTCATTCAATCATTAATTTTCTTTTCGGCTTAGTCCCTTTATTAATCAGGGGTTGCCACAGCGGAATGAACTGCCAACTTATCCAGCATATGTTTTACGCAGCGGATGCCCTTCCAGCCGCAACCCAACACTGGGAAACATCCATTCACATACACTACGGACAATTTAGCTTACCCAATTCAACTATACCGCATGTCTTTGGACTGTGGAGGAAACCGGAGCACCCAGAGAAAACCCACGCCAACATGATATGCATATCACACTTCCGGCTGGACACGTATCCGATCTAGACTTTACCCTCCACACAGAAATGCCAACTGACCCAGCGGGGCTCAAACCAGCGACCTTCTTGCTGTCAGGCGATTGTGCTACCCACTGCGCCACCGTGACGCTTATATTGCTTTTATATAATTTTAACCCTGTTTTGCATATTTTAATGCATTATAAATGTCCTTAATATTTCTTCAACTCAACATATGAACTCTTAGCAAAAAGACTTACCAGCAGCTGATGATGTGTTGTTTTTGTTTTTCAGTCTCTGCTGAGGAGTCCAGAAGTCATCAGTTTCCTCCAGCAGCAGCAGCGTTTACTGACCACGCAGAACCGCTCTCAAACAACACAGCACAACTTCTGAACACTGAAGCTGACCAACATTTCATACAGTCACTTTTTAACATTTTTGGGAATATTGTGTATTGATGCTGTGAGCATGTGGTACCTGCAGTGGTCCTGGATGCAGTGGAGACTATCAGCAAAACTGCAGGATCTCATTCATGAAGATCTTTTATATCATGAAGCAAATCAGCAGCTAAGTCTACTGTACAGTCCTGCTCGTCCACATGAGGTCATTTAGGATTTTTAAATGAACACTAGAAAACATTCATGAATTCAATGTTAATGATCTTAATCTAATCTGTGTTTTAACTTGCCCATCCACATCTAGTTAACTGTGTAGCAGGAAAACACAGCGTTGTGTTCAGTCTACTTTATTATTATTTTTAAGCTCTGTAAGCTGCTAAAGCAATCAAATGAATTTTTACTGATCATATGATAATTATGACTGTTTTTTATCTTGAAAAGTGAGTAGACATCACAAGTTTTGTTTGTTTTTAATATTATATTTGTGTTCGGGTCAAAAATAAAAAAGGCACAAATAAAAGGGAGGGATTTCTTTTGTATTACAAAAACAAAATGGCTAAGTTTAAAGGTTTTAGAAGGCATATGACAAATAAAACACTGTCAGAACAAGTACCTGCCTACTAGCACTTTTTTTGGCTTCCTATTAGATGTCAGCTATTACATACTGTCAAGTAGTACTGTTTTTTTATGTATCCATTTAAAACAATGCAACACTTATCTAATAACACAACTGCTTAGTTAACAGCATGATATTGTACGTATTTACTGGCTGATCCTATAACGGTACCATAAACATCCACTAAAAGACAGATATTTTCACAAGAGAGAGAAAGAGTGCTATGTGTCTTGCATGGCTATAAAGTCTATTGGAGAATAGTCTCCTGCAATGAATTAGGACACTGAGGAAATGGGGTTGTGTGGGGAGCCCATTTGGGTCAGAACTTTGTCCAGCCACTGCAGGGGTCCGTGCAGGTGGATTTCTATCCAGCAGGGGGTGCTGGTGACGTCCTGACGGTGGTACTCGGCTCCCCAGCCCTGAGAACAGGAAAGATTCGAGTATCAATACATGGATTAACAATAATTCATGTACATGATTATAAATAAAAAATATGTTTTTGATCTCCTTGCAGCACCGGAGAGAACTTAAGAGTTGGGGTTTTTTTCTTCATGAGGAAATACATTTTTTAGCAATAATGATAATCAGTTATGATACATACTTTTTGCTGAACCCATTTATTTACATTCATTCAAACTTATTATTTTTTTGTTCCCAGATTTTGCAGATTGCAATGTCCCGAATTTTGCTTGCCAATCTTAAGCCAATTGTTATAGTTTGTTTTGGTTCAATTTGGAATTTCCCCAACCAGCGGGGGACCAGAGTGAGTGCTCCGACAGAGTGAGTGCTCCCCACAAGTTTTCCCTGGTTTTTGGCTCGTCTTAGAATTTCACAACAGTTTTGGTGCCGTGAGCCAGATAGGGAAATTCACAACAGTTGAAATAGACAGGGCAAGAGACCTGCTGTACTGCTATCCCCTGTGCCTGCATTCAGAGCCGGGATTGAGAAGCAGAGAAGTCCTGATTTATAGTGTTCATATAAACATGATTATCTTTATAATGATATAACAAATTAATTATGTGTATATGAAATAATGAACAACAAATGTAGCAGGGCATTCAATTACTGTTTATTTCTGTATATTTAACTTTGTAAACTATAAAATCATGCATCGTCTCACGTTTTATTAGATTTTTTTTAGCCAACTGACAGTTGTTTGCTCCCCTCTCTCTCCCCTGCTCTGGGCGAAAAAAGCGAAATACTCCTTCCTCTGCTCACAGAACTCCACGCCCATCATGAAGCATTTTTTTTTTAAATCTGACGTAGACTTGAACTGAAAGAGGGGGGTTTCATGACCCTTTAAATCCTTTTCGCGATCTATCTTTTCTTGCAGTAGAAAAAACAAGCCACACTCATCGTTTTCTCATTTAATATTTAGTTTCTCTATAAACTGCATCACAATACAAAAAAATGGTCGCAGCTTCTGGTTCATGCGGACTTTAACGCAGAAAAACTACAATACCCAGAATTCCAATTACTCACATTTCCACCAATCAGATAGAGTCAAATAAAAACGCAAAAAGGAAACCAAAGACTAACACCCATATGCACTCATTCACACACATACACTGCGAATAATTTAGCTTATTCAATTCACCTATAGCACATGTCTTTGGACTGTGGGGGAAACCAGATCACTCGGAGGAAACCCACGCCAATAGGGGGAGAAACCCCACACAGAAATACCAACTGAACCAGCCGGGGAACCAGAGACCTTCTTGCTGTTAGACGGTTGTGCTACCCACTGCACCACCATGATGCCTTTCAGTCATTCAACACTTTCAAAATAAAAACTTTTAAAATCCTTAATACAATAATAATTGCATTACACTCCCTGCAGAAACTGTGTATGGCCATTCATGCACCTCCATCTCATTCATCAAGTATTTTATAACCGTTTGTCGTTCTGCATATGTACAAATCAAGCAGGTAAAAGTGTATCTGTGGTATCATCAGTCAGTAATTGGAGAAGTGTGTTTTGGCAGAGCGACGCACATAAAACAGCAGGCCAGAGATTAGAATAACTGCATTTTAAATCTGCATAGCAACACAGAGAAGCTTTTCTGACCCCTCCAAGAGTTATAAGCTTGAAGATGTATTTGATGAGCTTTTATGTATTTGTGATCTCACCAAACCACACATTTGATCTGTATTGTTGGAGGTAAGCTTGACAAAAGATTTGAAAATAAAATAGTGTACATTAATATATTTATGTTTCTTATGTTATTTACCATTTCTGTAGACACAGAGAATACTGATTTTCTAGTTGCAAAATCAGATTCCTATAACTGTGTTCTCTGAAGTGAATCAATGAATTTCCTGAATTAATGACTCTTATGAACCAAATCATTTTAGTGAATCAAAAGCATCAAGTGCCACCAGTGTAAAAGGATTCTTAAAGCAAAGACTCTAATGGTTCAATTCTTTTTAGTGAGTCAAATGCATCCAGTGCAACCAGTGTCCAATTTCTTACTGAATCACCCTAATAAATCAGTTCTTTTTAGTAAATATAAACTATATCACCCAACCAGAGTAGTCAAGAGTGCAAAATGATTGTTTTTACTCAAAGCCTTCAGCACAATCAGTTTGTGCTGGTAAATTTCTGAGTAATGCTGATGAGAAAATAGATATTCCATTTTCAGTCCACTAGCAGGACCAAATGTAACTGCAAATAAAACAAAACAATTACAAACATGTCTCCAGAAAACACTCTATTTCAATTCAATTTCAATTAAAAAAAGGTAAATGAAGTTCTTTTAAATGAATGAAACACAGCCAGAGTAGTCTGATTCCTGAATGAATCACTCTTATGAGCTCTTTCTTTAATGTAATCTGATTCCTGAATGAATCACTCTTATGAGCTCTTTCTTTAGTGTAGTCTGACTCCTGAATGAATCATTCATATGAACCGGTTCTTTGAACAAAACAAATACAGCCAGTGTAGCCTGATTCCTAATTAAATCAGTCTTATGAGCTCTTTCTTTAGTATAGTCTGTTTTTTAAAAGAATCACTTATATGAATCGGTTCTTTTAAACAAAACAAATACTGCCAGTGTAGTCTGATTCCTGAATGAATCACTCTTGTGAGCTCTTTCTTTAGTGTAATCTGATTCGTGAATTAATCACTCTTATAAGCATTTTCTTTAGTGTAGTCCGATTGCTAAATGAATCACTTATATGAACCGGTTCTTTGAAACAAAAATACAGCCAGCGTAGTCTGATTGCTGAATGAATCAGTCTTATGAGCTCTTTCTTTAGTGTAGTCTGACTCCTGACTGAATTACTCATATGAACCGGTTCTGAACCAGTTCTTTTAAACAAAACAAACACAGCCAGTGTAGTCCGATTCCAGAATGAATCACTCTTATGAGCCAGTTATTTTAAATGAATCAAACATGGCTAGTGTAGTCTGATTCCTGAATGAATCACTCTCATGAGCTGATTCTTTTAAATGAATCAAACACGGCTAGTGTAGTCTGATTTCTGAACGAATCACTCTTATGAGCCAGTACTTTTAAATGAACCAAGGCTGCCAGTGTATTCAGATTCCTGATTGAATCAGTCTAATGAGCTCTTTCTTTAGTGTAGTCTGTTTTCTAAAAGAATCACTCGTATGAACCAGTTCTTCTAAACAAATTAAATACAACCAGTGTAGCCTGATGCCTGAATAAATCACTCTTCTGAGCCGGTTATTTTAAGTGAATCAAACACAGCGAGTGTATTCTGATTCCTGAATGAATCACTCTAATGAGCCGGTTATTTTAATTGAATCAAAAGTAATCTGAGTAAACAATGTAGATTTATTCCCAAATATACTGACTTTAATGATTCAGTTGTTTTTGACAAATCGAAAGCATACAACACAACTAATGAAATAAAAATCATGAGCCGGTTTATTAAAATACCTTTTGAGGGTGATTGCAAAGACATTGCTATATTGTTCAAAGTGGTATTCACATAACGTTCAATGATGTTCACTTAACACTATAAAGCTTTGTACCTTGACGAAACTCATCCTGATGGTGCACATCTTGGTGAGCTCATACACCACCTCGAAGCCGTGGTTTACCGACTGTGAGAGCAGCTGGGCAAACAGCTGGTTGTTGAAGATCTTCAGGCTGCATCCACTCGGAATCTTGCAGACGGTGGTGGGGTGAAAACCGTGCTGATAGTTACAGTTCCGACTCTGAACGAAAATACTGGAGTCACTCAGACACTCTGCGTACACCTCTCCTCCCACGTAATACAAGTGCACACCTGCAGGAGAATGAGAGTCGGTCAATTTAAAGGGATAGTTCACTCAAAAAAATAAATCCTTTACGAGTACATTTTCCTGTTGAACACAAAAGAAGATATTTTGAAGAATGCTAAAAACCTGTAACCATTGAATTCCATAATAGGAAAGACCAATACTATGGAAGTCAACGGTTACAGGTTTCCAACATTCTTCAAAATATCTTCTTTTGTGTTCATAAACTGAAACAGGTTGATTTGGAACAAGAACAGGGGAGTAAATAATGACAGAGTATTCAGTTTACAGATTTCTGTAACATCCATTTATAGGCTGACCAAACATCATGGCTAAAATGTCCTTACCGGTACTTTACAGGTTCATAAAAAGAATAAAAATCTGGATTAATTTTAGTTTTCAGTTTAGTTTTCAAAAAAAATTGCTAGCATACCTAAAAATAAAAATTTTGTTAAATCTGTGTTAAATTAAACCATTAAATCATTTCATGTTAAATTAATTAGACATGCTTTTAGATTAATTAAGCTTAATTTAAAGGGATAGTTCACTCTAAAATGAATATTTACATTACTTTATAAACCTTTATGAGTTCTTCCTTTTGTTGAACATAAATGAAGGTATTCTGAAGAAAATATGGAAACTATGGAACAAACAAATACTAATAAAGTCAATGGTTACCCATTTTCAACATTTTTCTAAATATCTACCTTTGTTTTCAACAGAAGAAAGAAACTTAAACACATGAAAGGTCAGTAAATGGTGACAGAATTTTTGGTTTGGGGTGAACTATCCCTTAGACAATTAAAATGGAGTCCAGTCAAATTAAAAAACCGGCAAAATAAAAAATCTAAACAGAAAAAAAATATTTGGGGGAAAAAACTAATTTCATACAACCCTAGAACATAAAAACTGATCCAGTGGTTTTCCACAAATGTGTTTTCTACAACCACAAAGTCCTCACATATCACCACCTTTGAACTTGGCAAATCCCAGATATCATTATCCACAAAGCAAGCATTCATCATGTTTTATCACATGCCAAGTGGAAACCTTCATAATCTCCATTCTCCTGAAGCACCCTGATCTGGATTATGTCGTTTTCCTTGGCTTTCTTCCCACCAGGATATCTCACAAAGTAGACAGAGCTCAGTGTGTGTGTGTGTGTGTGTGTGTGTGTGTGTGTGTGTGAGAGATTCTTCTATGGCAACACTTAATGTCATTCCAACACTGGCACAGCAGCGTTCATCCAGTGCCCTGAGAAAAGCCAACATTTGGACAGTGTGGACTCGATCTGTCTCTCTGAAGAGCAGTGTTGACCGTTCTGGCACCATAAAAACAAGTGCTGATTTTGGAGTTTTGGTATTACTTTCTCTTGGAATCAGATCATGTGGGGAAAGATGATTACCAGCAGCTTGGTCTTCTCAACCCTTGTGCGAACCTTCAAAACCTCTAAAACAGGGGTGCCCAAACTTTTTCTCATGAAGGGCCAAAAACCAGAATTGATTGAGGGTGGTGGGCTCAATGTAAATATAACAAACTGTATTATATTACAGTTACCATGGTAATTACCTAATTTATTTATATTTAAAAATAAATATAAACAATACTTTAATCATATTAATTTATACATATATATATATATATATATATATATATATATATATATATACATATATGTATAGTTTTACATTTTATAAAACCATAAACAATCCCATTTATAAAACAAAGCCTTTGCCTTGATTTGCTCGCATTTGCATTGTCCTCTACCTGTTGAGTGACAGTACTTACATTTTTTAAAAACCTAAATCACTGACAATATTTATTCATTCATTCATTTTCCTTCATCTTAGTCGCTTTGTTCATCAAGGGTCGCTGCAGAGGAATGAACCGCCAACTCATTCAGCATATGTTTTACACAGCGAATGCCCTTCCAGCTGCAAGTTTTTGGAATGTGGGGGAAACCGGAGCACCCGGAAGAAACCCACACAAACACAGGGAGAACATGCAAACTCCACACAGAAATGCAGACTGACCTAGCCGGGACTCAAACCAGTGACCTTCTTGCTGTGCGGCGACAGTGCTAACCACTGAGCCACCGTGTCACCCTCACAATATTTAATTAAAACATTTAATTCCAATGTGCTTTTTTGTTGCTCAACAATTAAAGGTTATGTTAAATTAGGAACGACGATCTATGCTGAAGGCATTCGCCCCAACCTTCACCATAATGCCATGCTTTTTAAAATTATTCTTTATTTTTTCTCTTATACAGAGCCTTTTTTTCTTTGTTTGCTTTTTGTTAAGTAAAAAAAAAGTGTTCATTTGACATAATATTTAAAAATAAAACTGGGGAAAGGGCAGCACGGTGGCTCAGTGGTTAGCACTGTCAACTCACAGCATGAAGGTCACTGGTTCGAGTCTCGACTGGGCTAGTTGGCATATCTGTGTGGAGTTTGCATGTTCTCCCCGTGTTCGTGTGGGTTTCCTCTGGGTGCTCCGGTTTCTCCCACAGTCCAAAGATGTGCTATAGATGAATTGGGTAAGCTAAATTGGCTGTAGTGTATGAGTGTGAATGAGTGTGCATGGGTGTTTCCCAGTACTGGGTTGCAGCTGGAAGGGTATCCGCTGTGTAAAACATATGCTGGATAAGTTGCTGGTCCACTCTGCTATGGCGACCTCTGATTAAACTGGGGAAAAAAAGACCAACCTTTGCCTATGTGTCTGCGAGTGTGCTCGATTGTGGAGTTGCGGTTGACATTGGACAGCAGGCCGAGACAGAAGCGGTTCTTGTTGTTTGATGGATCTGTGAAACCGTCCACTAAGATGCTTCGGGCAGAGGCGTGAAATGTCTCACCGACCCTGTTGTTGAGTTCGTAATACGCCACCGAGCACCAATATTCTGGTTCTTCATAACACACTGGCCTCAAGTCTGAAGGAAAAAAAGGCATATACAGTTGAAGTCAAAAGTATTTGCCCACCTGTGATTTATTTTTGGTTTCAAATATTTCCTAAATGATGTTTAACAGAACAAGGAAATTTTCACAGTATGTCTGATAATATTTTTTCTTCTGGAGAAAGTCTTATTTGTTTTATTTCGGGTAGAATAAAAGCAGTTTTTAATTTTTTAATAATCATTTTAAGGTCAATATTATTAGCCCCCTTAAACTATTTTTTTTCGATAGTCTACAAAAAAAACATTGTTACACAACAACTTGCCCATTTACCCTAACTTGTCTAATTAACCTGGTTAAGCCTTTAAATGTCACTTTAAGCTGAATACTAGTATCTTGAAAAATATCTAGTAAAATATTATGCACTGTCATCCTGGCAAAGATGAAAGAAATCAGATATTAGAAAGGAGTTAGAAAAACTATTATGTTTAAAAATGTGTTGCAAAAATATACAGGGGGGCTTATAATTCTGACCTCAGCTGTATAATATATTAGTGTTCTGGTCTTAATCCATATTGTGATGCATTTTAACAACAATAAAACAAAAAGAGTAATCATGAATAAACACTTTTCCTTAAAGAACTTTATTAAAGCTCAAGATTTTAATTTAATTAAAGTATATTTATTTGTGCATGTACAAATTATATCAATGAATATAGATTTTGACGAATTTAATTGAATATATTAGAAAATACAAAAAAATTGTCATTACATTATACATTATATATCATTTGTATTATTATAGTTGATGCATTTTTGATTCGATGGTGTGGAGGAAAAAATTAAATGCGTTACAATTTGGGACACGTTAATGTATTTACTAACTTGAACAATGTATTTATGACAGTATTTATTCATTGTTGTTAACATTATTAAATGAAAATAAAGTTGGTCATTGTTAATTCTTGTTAACTCATGGTGCATTAACTAAAGTTAATGTTAACAAGCACAGTGATGGATCTTAATAATGCATAAATATTGAACCATCACTAACAAATGCTCTACAAGTATTGTTCATATTAGTAAATTAACTAACGTTAACAACGTGTCCTGCATTGTAAAGTGTGACTGAAAACATGATTGAACATTATTTACATAGTAAATAATAATACATAGTTTACATTTAATAGTGAGTCAATGACTTAAATAAAATTTAAAAAAACCTTTAAATTAAGTAAATATTAACTGGGAAAAATGTATATCAATTAGCTTAAATTTATCATTTAATTTATTTAATCTTAATGTGAAGTAGCGAAGGCCATTTTTAACATTCCCCATCGAGTTCCAATTACAAAGCGGTGACTTAGTGTTGATTTGCACAGCTTCAGTGACAATGCAGTGTGAGTGTGTTTAGTCTGGACTGTCACCTCTTTGTGGAGCCGTCAGGATGAGTTTATTCTCTGAAGACTCTCCGGGCTTCACGTCTTCAGACGGACTGCTCTCCATCATGCTGTACGGTGGAGGAGGCGTCTCTGCTGTACAATCAAAACATCACTGCTGAATCACCAACAAGATGGAAAGTATACAATTCAACATCACTGGAAATAAATGTACCTACTATAGACACTGGCGATAACTAATCATTTGAAACAAATGAATCTATTGCGGGTATGACACAGTGGCTCAGTGGTTAGCACTGTCAACTCACAGTAAGTAGGTCACTGGTTCGAGTCCAGGCTGGGTCAGTTGGCATTTCTGTGTGGAGTTTGCATGTTCCCCCGTATTGACATGGGTTTCCTCCGGGTGCTAAATTGTCGGTAGTGTATGTGTGTGAATGAGTGTGTATGGATGTTTCACAGTACTGGGATGCAGCTGGAAGGATGCTGGCTGTGTAAAACATATGCCGGGTCAAAAATTTGCCAGTTCATTCTGCTGTAGCGACCCTTGATAAATAAGGGACAAAGCCGAAGGAAAATGAATAAATCTATTGCCAGGGGCGGATTTAACCAACAAAGCTAGGCAAGCGGCCGCTAAGGGCCTTAATAAATACCTAGAAGTATAAATTATACACTGTATAAATGCTGGGTTCCACACAATTCCTTCATGTTGTCCCAACACAAACTGATTAAGTTAACAAAAGTGTTTTAACAAATTTAAGTGGATCAAACATAAAACAATTAGGCATGGGACAATTACCGGTTTCAAGGTTTACCGCGGTTTGGAAAAGTCAAGGTTTTAATACCGCTAAAATGTCCTGTTATTCCGTTAAGGCATATGTAAGGTTTTTTAATGTATTTTTATGTGTTGTAAAGAAATCTGTGTTTCTGAAACTAATGAAAACAGCAGAAGTCAATGATTTAGTTTCACTATTTAGCCTGACATGTTTACTGTTACAAAATGTGTTCAACAGGGGATTTTTTCCCCAGACATTTAAAAAGAACTTATTTTAGAGCAGCAATCTCAATACTGTGATACAGTGAAACCGTGGTATTTTTATCTTAGGTTATCATACCGTTAGCATACCGGCCCATGCCTAAAAATCAATTCAGTTGTCCCAAAAAAATCTCAAGAGTTGTGATGTTTCAGCTCATTTTAAATAAGTTGAATAAACAAGCAGAACATTTTTTTTCTGAGTATACCTATTAACTAAGTATCGTTTTCTATCGTATTTTGTATGGTGAGTGTCTAACAAATACAATTTTAATGTAGTTATTACCTCTATGCAAATTTGTCACCGACTTCAATCATGAAGCAGTCCAGCAGTCAAATCAGGTAAAGTTGTAAAAACGAAATAGTTTATTTATTATTTTAAGTTGCGAAATCATTTTAAGAAAACAAATCAGTTAAAATAAAGATAAAACAGCTATATAAATAAACAGAAAATAATTAAAAGTGCATTTTAGGACTGTTGGGCTCCTTGGCTTGAATGGGCTATATGCACACAGATTTTTCAGCCAGCCAGCCCGACGGCTTCCGGTGAACGGTCTTTCCATTACAAAATTGCCATGTTTACGATCTGTTTTCTTTTAAAAAAAGTGATCTTTACTGCCTAATAGATATTTGATACATAATGGGGGTGTCAGATAAGACTAGAAGCACTGCGTTAAAATCCATTTTTCCCTGCCATCTCTATAAAATACGGACATTTCATTTACCTTAGTATTTTGAATGGAGTTTCTGCGCTAGCCTGCTAGTACTGATGGCGCTAGCGTTACACGGTCTATCATCTCATTTTACGCTTGAACAACTAAATGAATGCTTAAGTTTATTTAACTGAATGTCTTTTAATTACATTACGATGTCGATGCTGTAAAAGGAGCCTTATAAAATTTAAAATAGTCACATGAACTTTTCCCCAGAAGTTTAGCATTGGCTGAAAAACACTAGCTGTGCATGAGACTATTGCTTTGAGCCTCTAAATCAATAAATCTGCCCCTGACTATCATATAGAAAATATAAACACATCATCACATGGCTTTGCTAAACTGGCTGTAAAATAAAGTTTAAAAATTAAAATGGTATTTAAATTATCAATAATTGTGCTCCATCCTATTTTGCAGACCTTGTTATAAAAATATATATACATAAAGGCGGCAACACCAAAGCTCCAAATATATGAAGTTAACTTAAAAAGGCCATCACAAAGTGTGACGATTTGGCCCTTCATGAGTCTGATGATAGAGGTATATCATTCAAAGCTGCAGTTCACTTCCATAAAACTGATCCATAAAAAAATGCATACTTTCACATTCATCTTCGCGGATGTAAAAAAGTTTATATTAGGAGATTAATGTTTTGACATCAAATTACAGAATCAAAATAACCTTAAGGATAATAAGCTTTTGTCCCTGAAACTATTAATGCCTATAAGTGACCCTGGACCACAAAACGTCTTATGTTGCGTGGATATTTTTTGTCAATAGCCAGAAATACATTGTATTGGCTGTAGTGTATTCTACATTCTATGAAATATCTTCATAAATTTCCGTGAAGATATTTAGTAAATTTGCTACTGTAAATATAGGAAAACAAAATCTTTGATTAGTAATGTATTGCTAAGAACTTAATCTGAACCATTTTAAAGGCAATTTCCTATACATTAAAATTTTTTTGAACTCTCAGATTAGCTGTATCTCAGTCACATATTGTCCTATCCATCATAACAAACCATACATTAGAGCAGTGTTTCCCAACCCTGTTCCCAGAGGCACACCAACAGTACATATTTTGGATGTCTCCTTTATCTGACCCATTAACTTCAGTGTTTGGAGTCTCTGATGAGTTGATTCAGGTGTGTTAGATTAGGAAGAGGTTGAAAACGTGTATTGTTGGTGTGCCCTCAGCAACAGGGTTGGAAAACACTGCATTAAAGAGAAATTATATATTAGAGAATATATATTTATATATATATAAATAAAGAGTTAAAGTAAAAATGATTAGCCCTCCTGTGAATTTTTGTTTCTTTGTTAAACATTTTCCAGATAATGTTTAGCAGACCAAGGAATTTTTTAAAAGTATTTCTGATCATATTTTTTCTTCTGGAGAAAGTCATTTTGTCTACAATAAAGTCAGTTTTTAAGTTTTTCTAAAACCATTTCAATATTTTTTTGCCCCTTAAGCAATGTTTTTTTTGATTGTCTTGTACAATAACTTGCCTAATTATCCTAATCTGCCTAGTAAACCAAATTAACCCAGTTAAGCCTTTAAAAATCACTTTAAGCTGAATACTAATATCTTAAAAAATATCTAGTAAATTAAAATATTATTTACTGTCATCATGGCAAAGTTAAAAGAAAATAGTTATGAGAGATGAGTATTAAAACTATTGTTTAGAAATGTGTGAAATAAATAAAAAGATGCATGTCAGCTTTACAATATTCTTGCTATTAAACAGATATCGGGGAAAAAAAAAAGAGACACTTTTGACAGGTTTTGTGGTCCAGGCTAAATAATTATTCTGTAGTTTAGTCATATAATCACTGGCCTAAAATGTACAATTATCACTTTTCGCAGTAATTTCTGTGACAATACATAGCAAAACAAAAAAATATTTATTGTGTCAGGCCTATGAATGTCTAATCTGGTTGTACCTGTGATTTGGTAAGGGCTGCCGGGCTCGGTGGCACTGCTGGGTGAGTTTGGGAAGCTGTGCGCGGCAGGCGATGGGTTTAAAGAGCTGGAGGGAGATGAAGAGAAGGAGCTGCAGGGCATCGCAGGGAAGGAGTCAGGAAAAGTGGCGTTTTGGGGCATCAGAGGCTCGTTGTGGAGGGAAGCGTTTCTGAACTTGGCCAGCAGGCTGTGTTGAGGGTTGAACTCACTGTGACGGGGCACTAGTACTGGCGGTAGAACTGATTGAAGAAGAAAATAAGTGTTATTAAAAATAAATACATTTACACTCTAAACACAAGTAAAAATCTGCATTTGTGAATATATCAAACAGTGCTACTATCCATAAATCCAAAATCTTTAGGAGTAATTAATGAGTCGGTGCTGTTTGGATAAGGTATTCAAAAAGATAAACAATGAAATCATAAGGCCATAAGGTAATCGAAAAGTGAAAAAATTATTAACATAGCTATTAAAAACAGCACTGATTATACAATACAGAAAATAACATATCCAACACAATAAAGTCAACTCAACAGTCATTATTCATTTAGTAATGGAAGAGAGAGAGAGAGACAGAGAGAGAAGAAAAAGAAAAACTATGATCTACTTGGTTGGTAACGTTAAGGCAAGAAACTGCAGATTAATAGGGTAAAAAATGAACTAATATTTCTTCACCATTAGTGGTGTAACGGATCATAAATCAATTTCTCCATTTCTCGGATCAGCCAAAAAGGAAAGGAGACAAATGTAATTTGCTTTCCATTTACTACAAAAACAGCACTGCAAGAAACTTTTGGTTTTAAAAAACCTGTAATTTTAATAAAAATAAAATAAAGAAAAATAACCAGCTGAATAAAAATAAATAGTAAAATATACAGCCCTGTGAAAAATTCACTGTTACAACTGTTGCTGATACCGCTAAATGTCATAAATTAAACATTATAATTTGTACAACCCATATTTATTTTTGGTCTCATTTTCAATAAATAATTCTGTTTTTCACTCATAAATCTTCATGTTTCATTGCTAGAGGTGTCATTTTTGAAGAATTATTTAGTGGCATATTTTTGATGGCTGCTTGTCCTATTGGTTAAATGCTGCCTGCAACTTTTATTTTTGAGCATCGTTAAATGCATATGACTGTGATGTTAATCTTTACCATAAACATCAGTGGTCTTATCTAAACTATAATCTGTTATCTTAGTACTTCTGTGTTATTTGACTGTTTGTGACTTCATAACTAACTCAAAAGACTAAATCTCGTTCTTGATTTTTGTGTTTTTTAAACACAGATTTGAGTGCAGCAATTCGAAGGATTAATAAACATATGCAATTCACCATCATTGATAATTTATGTTGCATGTGTGTTGAGATCCCGATCTTTTAATGGTTAATGGTGCAGCTTACAATGAATGCATTAATGCATGCTAAACAAGTAGCAATAAAAAAAAAAAAAACACCTTTAATATAACCTAAGAAAACACCACATCCCGAATAACCAACCACAACTTCTTCCGTCATCATTATTTTAAAGCATTATTTTACAGGAAAGACTAAATCCTTTCATACATGTGATTTGAATGACGAGAGAGGCTTTACAAATTTTGTAAAGTTAAAAAATATATATATATCTATTAATCTTTGGGTCACGTGTATTCCGAACAGTGGGTGGTGATAAATATGAATCAACCATGATCCATTACACTTACACATTACATTGATAGGATTGCATTGACTAATGACTTATTAAATTAGCTTTTTATTTTTATTTTTATTATTATTATTATTATTATTATTATTATTATTATTATACTTCACATAATGATCAATATTATTTATTTGTAAAAAAATTAATAAAATCGCGAGGAACACATTAAATAATGTTTTTTTTGTATTGTCTGCAATGAAATACAAGTCTATGTAAACTTAGAAATCACTTCTTTCTTTTTTATTTACGTTTTGCATACTGTCCCAACTTTTTTTTACTGTTTATTATTATTAATAATAAATACTTCACAGGTTAAATAACAATAGTTATGTTTATTTACTGGTTTAATTATTTAACTTTGAATAAAATAATAATAATTCGAATTACTGAATATTTAACAGTTCAAAATGATCATAGTGCTAACTCTTCATTAAATAAATTATTATTTGATCATTAGAATTTTAGATTATTACTTTAAATAATTATAAAAAAAAAATATGAATAACTGAAATTACATTAGACGTCCTTAAGCAGGTTAATCTGCCTGTTTTCATTTTAAATGCATAATACCAGTTTTAAAGCTGGTATAAATTCTAGTTTATATCAAAATGTATAATTTTATACTACACCACTACTATAATAACAAAAAATACAAAACAAATACTTTCCAGTTTAGTAGTACTATAGTGATCTTTATTGCTCTATTTTCTTTTAATAATAATTATTATTATTGTTAGTCTGAAATACATTACAGTTCATTATTATTAATTTATAATTTATTATAATATTATTATTGTAGTTATATTTCTTTTTTATTTCATTATTAATAATACTTATTGTTATTACTAATATTATTATATATTAGTTTATCATATATCATTATTATGTACATTAAAATTAGCAACAGTGCTATTTTTAATAATAATAATAATAATAATAATAATAATAATAATAATAATAATAATATAAAAATGACCATTAATAATTTATTTTGTATTTAGATTTGCATCTGCATGTAGTTTAATTGCTGGTAAAAAAATGTTATTAATAAATAATAATTATTATTGCCTAGCCATTGGCAGGTGTGACAAAACCCCCTGTTCACAGATAAAGAGACAGACACTAATGCATCAAGCTATAATCAATAAGCAGGAGAAAAACAAGAGAAAGTGGTCTGTGTATTGATCTCCACCTGGCGTCTCGACGCGGCGGTAATGATACGGGTTGATGCAGATCTCCTTCTGCTTGGATCCGAAAGGAAACTCGCAGCAGTCGAGCGCTTTGAGCTCATGGTGGGACTGAAGGTCGGGCCAGCGCCACACTCTACAGTAAATAACATGAGGTAAACCTTTCCGATGAGACACCTGGAGCCTCCCGTCCAGAGAGCGAGGGATGGTCACACATTTACTGGGCTGACCTGGACAGCTAAGAGCCTTTTCCAGCTCCTCCATCGCTCCCTTCTTCTTCTTCAGCTTCTTCACGAGGGAATCGACAGCCTTTTCGGCCCACTTTTCCTCCTCGTCTCCTTGTTTCCAGCCGAGCAGACGCTTCACAGCTGGACTGGTGAAGGAGAAGAGCGATGTGATGGAGGTAGAGGAGTGCATCGTGGGACGGATTGGTTTTAAATCACTTCAGTGCAGGAGATTTGATTTGTTTCTTTGTAGATAAGGGTGTAGGAGAAACGTCCTGACAGGGATGATTTTTTCAGGTGGTCAATGGTGATTATCTGGTGAAATAAAAAAAGCAGCATGTCAGATTTGCAATAATGTAGAGGACGTTTTATTTTATAAAACTTTTGCATTATATTTTAATATTTATAGTATTAAATATTAGATAATGACAGCTGGAAGAAAATATTAAATAAAATATGCACGGCGGTCATGGAAAAGTATATAGAGTGCATCAAGAAATATCGCTTCACTTTTTCCACGTTTTTATGTTACAGCCTTATTCCGAAATGGATTAAATTAATTTATTTCCCCAAAATTCTACACACAATATCCCATAATGACAATGTGAAATTTTTTTTTTTTTTTAATTGTTGCAAATTAATAAAAAAAATAAAATAAAAACCTGAAAAATCATGTTCATAAGTATTCACAGCCTTTGCCGTGAAGCTCTAAATTGAGCTCAGGTACATTGTTTCCACTGATCATTCTTGAGAAGCTTAATTGGAGTTCACCTGTTTTAAATTCAGTTGATTGAACATGATTTGAAAAGGCATACACCCGTCTATATAAGGTCCAAGGGTTGACAGTGCATGACAAAGCACAAACCAAGCATGAAGACAAAGGAATTGTCTGAAGACCTCCGAGACAGGATTGTCGAGGCACAAGGCTGGGGAAGGTTACAGAAACATTTCTGCTGCTCTGAAAGTTCCAATGAGCTCAGTGGCCTCAGTAAGAGGAAGATGTATGGAACCAGCAGGACTCTTCCTCATCTAAGGTGAGTGATCTAGGGAGAATAGCCTTAGTCAGTGAGGTGATCAATAACCCGATGGTTACTTTGTTTTATTTATATTTTTGCTGGATTGGGTATCGGCCAGCTGGTACCGATCTAAATTCGATCTTGCGAGTGCGCTTTACATACCTGCCAACGGAGGCAGTGGGCGCGGAGTGGTGGGGATGTGACATGACGTGCAGAGACGAGTGGCATGCAGGAAACTCCGAAAAGTGTTTGGGGGGAGGGGGTTGTAGGTGGTTGTAGGTGGTTGGGGTCCCTTGTCTGTACTATGCACTAGGTGTCAGGTCCAAAATGGGAGTGTTGGCAAGTATGGCGCTATATTTTGTGCATTTATAAGCCAACAAAAGCCACAAAGGTAGCCTATTATAAAGCACTAGAAAGTTGTCATGTAGGGTACTATATACAAATGTTCTGAAGCCATTCTATATTTTAATGTGAAGTACAGATGAATATTCAAGTGCTTAAATACATGTTCAGTTCTGCGCTTCCCGCCGCTCTGCCCCGTCAATCAATCACCATTCATTCACAATTCAAACTGCGTGTTGCATTCATGACAACTAGAAAAACTTTCTCCAAGACTAATTGTTCCTGTTAATATAAATAATCAGTGGAGAAATGCATTTAGTTTTGCATTAAATGGCTTCATTTTGACCTGCAACAAGGGGTTCATTTTCTAAATCATGTTGCACTGTGTCTGTTATCAGCAGATCGCATTCACAACACTGGAGTAGAGAGGGTTATTACCTGCTCTTCACACACAAAGCAGTTAAATGAGAAAAGGCTCAATAATACATTGGACAGATCCTCAGTGCACTGATTTCTCTCCTTTGTGCTGCTGTTTTAGAAGTGTCCTTATACTGGAGGGCTGCGCGCTGTGTCTCAGTGATGCAAGCGCTTCATTCAGGCAATGCCTGCGCAGACACGTTTATGTTCTCTCATCCTTCCGACTGAGTTTATTCGTCCGAGGGGAATACTGTAAGTGCTGCAAATAGTTTGTAAGACCTGGCTCATTGTGGTCAAAGTAGTTGATTAAATTAACAAAAGTGAAACTGACCACCCGGCGCATGTGAATTGTCATTAACAGAATATTATGTAGCCTAATATAAGCTACTCTGAAACTGTGAATATTTCACTGTCATTTTATTTATATTAACATTTTATTTAACAAACCTGAAGCATAAGCGGACCTTGTTTTGAACTTCACCTCAAATATTCTTGTTTATTTTGTAGATAACTGACCAAAAAAATACATTAAAAGAACCAACAAATTATACCAAACATAAAAAGATCATTTTCAGTTTTTCCATCTCACTCGTCGTGAGTTTAGGCGAGGGAATGTTTATTAAGTAAAACTGGCCTCAGACGGTCTAGTGTAGTCTGCTTTAAACCTGCAGGAAAATATCAGGCTTTGCTAAAAGGCTGATTATTTTACCAACAATCCGGGTCAATGGTGGTAGCCTAGTACAGGTTTCAAAGAGAAATCTTAAAATTAAAAGGGAAACATAAGCTGGACCACAACAGATCAGATCAATGGCATTATGAATGCTCAAATAATGTAGCCTATAGTTTATAGCAAGCATCATGTTCAGTTAGATTGTGCCATCTGTCATATACAGTAGGCCTATAGGTCTGTTATTTTTTTACTAAGGAAGATATATTATTTGAGTTTATCACCAGAACTATAGAAACTGTATTATGTTGATAAAAAATAATAATAAAAAAACGGCATAGTATCGGGATTGGATCTGTATCAGAATTTTGGTATCGAGATTGGATCGGCCTCAAAAAAAGGGTATTGGTGCATCCCTACTCTGTTTGAGCTCCAGCATTGCTCCAGCTCCAGAAGTGGCTTCTCAACAACTCGGTGAATGTCATTGAGTGGCCCAGCCAGAGCCCAGACCTAAATCCTATTGAACATCTATGGAGAGATCTGATATTGGCTGTACACAGTCGCTTCCCATCCAACCTGATAGAGCTTGAGAGGTACTGCAAAGAGGAATTGGCAAAGATTCCCAAGGACAGGTGTGCCAAGCTTGTGGCATCCTATTCAAAAAGACTTGAGGCTGTAATTGCTGCCAAAGATGCATCAACAAAGAATTGAGCAAAGGCTGTGAATACTCATGTATGTGTGATTTTTCAGGGTTTTTATTTTTAATAAATTTGCAACAATTTCAAAAACTCTTTTTCACATTGTCATTATGGGGTATTGTGTGTAGAATTTTGAGGAAATAAATTAATTTAATCCATTTTGTAATAAGACTGCAACATTAAAAAATGTGGAAAAAGTGAAGCGCTATGAAAACTTTCCGGATGCACTGTATATTGAAAAATTGAAAATGTTAAATAATTTTTAAAAAATATAAATTGGTGATTTAATTATATTTTTCAAATATTAATACTAATAAGAATAATATAAATTTATACAAATTCATTTTAAATAGAAGAATCTTAGGTCTATTAATTAAAGTAATTGTTTTTATAGATTTTTAAATTTTAATAAAATATTAATATGAATAAATATAAAGATAAAATTAACTAAATTATTATTTTAAATAAAATATTTTAAGTAAATGCAGTTATTATTATTTTTAAATTAAAATTGTGTTCAATTTATTTTTTATTATCGGTTTCCCCCACAAGTCCAAAAGACATATAGGTGCTTACCTATAGCTTACCTATAGGTGAATTAGGTAAGCTAAAGTGGCCGTAGTGTATGTGTGTGAATGCAAGAGTGTATGGGTGTTTCCCAGTGTTCACATCCGCTGTGTAAAACATATGCTGGATAAGTTGGCGGTTCATTCCGCTGTGGCGACTCCTGATCAATACAGGGACTAAGCTGAAAAGAAAATGAATGGATGAACAATTATCATCCGTAATAAAGATAAAATCCTATTTATTTTTGGGTGAAATATGGCGTAAATTCTCTGAGAGATTCACCCTATAGAGCAGGGGTGCCCAAACTTTTTCTTATGAGGGGCCAAAAACCAAACTTGAGTGAGGCCTGTAGGCTGAAGGTAAATATACCAAACTGTGTTACATTAAATATTCAATGAGTAATATCCTAATTCATTTACTAATATTTAAAAATAACTACAAAACATTGCTTTAAATGAACAAATGCAGAATGTTAAAAAAGTATAATAAACGCATTACAGTAGAAATGTAAACAATCCCATAACACAATGGAGTTCAATGCTGAGTGCATAAGCTGCACCTGCTTTTGCCTTGGTTTGCTCAACGATGTTTTGTGTATTGCCCTCTATCAGTCAAATGTCAGTGTTTACATCTTTAGAAATCTGATTTCACAAAACAAAACAAACAAAAGATTACATGAAATTCGAAATGACAATCTCTCAAATGGGACAAATCAAAGGGTAAACATGGGCCAACTTTGATCAGCAGGCCCTAGATTGGGCATCTCTGCTTTAGAGCATAACTAGATTAAAACCAACCTTTATTTACTCAGTGCAGATCTCTGAATGACTGCTGAGTTATTGTTGTCATCAACAGGTCCTAAACAGTGTTTCTGAGCATCGCCTCACCTCTCCTTTTCCTGAACAAGCTTTTCTGATGCAGAAAACGATCTGCCAAAAATCAATGTCGCTTGAGCACTTGAAACCAGAGATGCTCGCTTCCATATTTGAACCGAGCAGGCAAATAATACCTTCTAAAAACATTATTGCACGTGATACCAGAGGTGTTAACGCCCCTATTGTCGAATCTAATAATCATACGTGACCCTGGACCACAAAAACAGTCTTATGTTGCACGAGTTTATTTGTGAGTGGGAATAATACAAAATTATAGACTTTTATTTTATGCCAAAATCATTTGAATATTAAGTAAAGATCATGTTGCATGAAGATATTTGTAAATGTCCTACTGTAAATATATCATGACTTATTTTTTGTTTAGTAATGTGCATTACTAATTGCTTTAAATGCAATTATGTCAACATTTATATCGTTTAAAACCCTCAGATTCCACATTTCCAAATTGCTGTATCTCTGCTAAATATCTTGACAACCCAAACATTAATGAAACTTATTTATGCAGTTTCCATGTTATGTATAAACCTTAATTTCTAAAGATTGACCCTTGCCTGGTTTTGTGGTCCTTATGGTCACCTATATATACAACTCATATCGGTGTATGAAAACACACTTGACTTTCAACTAAAGCTCAGGCAGATCAATGGAGGGTGAACAGCCCACATCTGCTGTTCTCAAAGGCAGTGTGTCCTTATGAAACTGGCGTCTGGAAGTCTGAGTGCTGAGATAGGCTTAATCACCTAAACTCCCCCGCAAACGCGCTTACACATCCTTTCCATCCACTGACCGGTGTATTTTGCTTTAAGTTAGGTTCAAATGTAATATTTGGCAACACTGTTCCAGGTGTACACAACTGTCACGGATCTAAAGTGGATGAGCATCATTAAACAGAGATGCATAATAAACAAACAAATAAACAAAACAAAACATAACATACAATGTGTGTTTACGCAGCCTCATGGTGTAATAACTTAAAATAAGTTAAGTGAAGTAACGTCCGTTGTACTTAAAATAAGTAACGCGAAGTAACGGTATAAAATATTCTATAAATTATATGTAAAAGAGTTTAAAGTAGGCTACATGTGTTTTGTCATCGTATCAAACTCTGGCTGTTAAGTTTTTAAGTACTAAATAACATTATTATTGGTGTATAAAACGCGTTTTATCCCTTACCTCAGTGTGCCGGGTCGAATAATAGCTCCGCGCCGCCGAGCGCTGGGTCCCGCGCCGACTGGAGGTGTTCAGCGGGCGCGTGTGTTTGGATGCAGCGGCGTCAGTCTGACTGGAGCCTCAGCGCCTGAGTGCGGGATTCATCCGCTGCTCCTGGATCTCTCCCAGGACGGCAGACAGACACACACACAAACACTGGGATCATCCCATTTAAAAGAGCAGCTCCTCTCAGAGAAACACAGGTCACTCACTGTGGGCAGCGGTGTTTCGCCTTTAATTTGTTTTCAGGCGCGGACAGATGTTGTCCCTGTCACAGGTAGTGATGCGCCTTTTGGAAGAAGCTGCAAAGTGAAAGTGGTTAGGTTTTGACGACAGTGTTGGATTATACATTCTTCTCTGAATTTAAACGCATTGTCATGTGTTTATAAAAAAGGTCTTGTCTATTATTATTGTGGTTTTGTCTAGGTGAGCGTCGTTGAAAACGCTCAAGCGGCGAAATGTTGCTAAGGTAACGCAACTTCAGTTCATGAACTTGTCTTAAATTTTGTGTCTGGATACTGGTGTCTAATGAACTCTGTTGAAACTCTATAAAATGGAATAGTTCACCAAAAAATAAATAAATAAATAATAATAATAATAAATCTATAATTATTGTTTTTCCAAACTTCCGTGGGTTTCTTTTTATGTTGAACAAAAATATAAAAATAAAAAAAGATATTTTAAAGAATGTTGGAAACCAGTAACCATTGATTCCCATAGTGGGAAAAACAAATATGCTACTAGGGTTGTCGCGATACCATTAAGACATCTTACGATTTTATACCAGCTGAAGTATCACAATACCAAGTAGTATTGCAATACTGTAATTCATAACTCAAATTATAAAGAAAATGATCAGAAATCCTATATTTTACATGTAATAATAGGTCTTGAATTTAATTTATAATTCTCTTATTATAATATATTTAAAAAAGTATTATTTGCTCGTCACTTCACCTAAAATTTATTCATTATTTTTGTTTATTTTGTAGATAACTGACCAACAAAAAATACATTAAAATAAAGATACAAATTATACCAAATGAAATGTGTTACAAAAATAGCATTTTCCCAACAAAATTAGGCTTTATGAAGTGCTCAAAATTTGTTTCAACGATTCCTGTTGCTATTTTGGGTTTTTCATCTATTAGTTTTTTCAGTCTTATCAGGTAACAGTCAGGTAAGTAATTCAAAATTTCACTTTGTGAGTCGCTCTTTTTAATAGACTGTCACGGTTGTTGTAGCAAGAGGAACAGAAATAAACAGATTCAGATGTGCAACTGAAACATATAAAACGTGCAACCTATAAAAATTGCACAAACGTGTGAGCATTTTAGTCATTTTTCCACATGCAACATTATCTATTGTAGATAAACCATTAATGACGATACTACCGTTTACAAACTACAGTGGCACTGCCTGCATTTTGGAGCCATAGTATAGTATCATGATACTACCACAGTACCGGTAAACTGTGCATATGCTATGGAAGTCAATGGCTACAACATTTTGCGAAATATCTCCTTTTCTTTTCAACAGAAGCAGAAAAACTCAATCGGGATTGGAAAAAGTGAAGGATTAAAAAAAATGATTTAAGCTCTTAGCTGGAAAAGGCCTGATCCACCATCTGTTGGAACTTGGATTAAAGCCATGCCACAATGTATGGCCATGGAAAAAGTAACATATTTTATTAAAAACAAAATGGATGTATATGAAGAAATATGGAAGCCGTTTAATTACTACATTGACAACAATAATATTGGTAATTTATTACAAGAGGTCTAACTAAGTATAGTGTTTTTTATGTGTGTTTTGTTTTGTTGGATATTGTGACTTATGTGTAAAATACAGCAATGTATACATGGTTTTTGGGTACCTAACAATATTTGTTTTGCAATAACATTATCTCTTGTAGAATTCTGTGTAATTCTATTGGGAACTAAAATTCTAATCGCAAACGAAATGGAATTGTGTTTTCTTTTTGTTACCTGTCTTGCATAATCAAAAACAATAAATACATTGTTTAAAAAAAAAGATATAATTTTCATTTTTTTTAGGTGAACAATTTCTTTAAGACATCAACAAACTTACAAAACAGCACACATGTAGTTAATTTGAATTAATTTTAACGTTTAACATGGGACAATAAAAAGTCGTTTTATTATTATATAACTAATAACTTTTTTTTTTGGGGGGGGGGGGGGGGGGGGGTTTACAGAATATTTTATTATTTATTATCAACAACCAAAAGTAGCCTGATAGTGTAACGTTTAGTCAGTGAACCGTCGAAAGTTCATGATGCTGAAGCGGAACATTAAATCACGTCAGCGGCTTCCACTAAACTTTTATTACTAAACGTCTACGTTGTTTGTGAGCTCTTTGAAAACTTAAAGTGAAAATACTGACTGACAGAATCAGAAGCTGTCTGAGCACTAAATATCCGTATATTCTTATATTTTGTTCAAATTATTGTTTGTTTTGGATTCCATTGAGAGGCTCAAGCCTTATTAATCGGGAGCATCGACCTGTTTCAACATGGAACTGTGTCGCCTAATATTAAAAGTAGTTCTATTCAATTAATCTCTTAAATGGTTTAAACAGGTATTTAGAGAAAATATATCTGTTATATGTTTGCAGTCGTTCAAGTAAGCCATAAATTCGCATTGTAAACACGAAACAGACGAGTTACCAGATTGGCGGAGCGCCAAGCTGTTTATCGATAGTCCTATTTTCCCCCGCGCTCCTCTGCGCGGATGGATACACTTCGATATTGTGCGCACAGTGACTTGTCCAGTTAATGACGCAAGCCAGGATGGCGACAGAGAGTCTAGAAGTTTGACATTTTCACAGTTTACAACAACTGCAGGGGAACGTAACAATACTCCCAATAATGACAGCTCGCATATTTAGAGCTCTCTTTGATCAAATAAGTCTGGCAGGGGGGAATCTGCCTTCAATAAACGCACACCACAAAACTCTTCAATCAAGGTGCACACAGAATTATATACATTACTGACAAGGCTCTATGTTTACAGGGGTATGTTTACAGGGGGAAATACAATGCATCAATAGCAGCTTAAATCTTTTAATCTAAAAAAGAAATGTCCCATGTGAAATATTGTAACATAACCTCTTTTGGAGTGCCTGACAGGAACAAATGTCTTCCTGGTGGAGAGAAAGGGAGGACAAACAGGATACTCTCTCCAGGGTGCAGAGCAGACCATTGAGTAAACCACATTAAAAACCCCTGAATACATGCCAGACTGTGGGACATTTCAGTCAACTGCGTTTATAATTGTGCGTGTTATAAAATATACACTTACCGGCCACTTTATTAGGTACACCTGTCCAAGGTCAACGTAAATTTCTAACCAGCCAATCACATGGCAGCAACTCAATGCCTTTAGGCATTTAGACATGGTCAAGACGATCTGCTGCAGTTCAAACCGAGCATCAGAATGGGGAAGAAAGTTGATTTAAGAGACTGAATGTGGCATGGTTGTTGGTGCCAGACAGGCCTTTCAGAAACTGCTGATCTACCAAGATTTTCACGCACAACCATCTCTAGGGTTTACAGAGAATGGTCCGAAAAAGAGCAAACATCCAGTGAGTGGCAGTTCTGTGGGCACAAATGCCTTGTTGATGCTAGAGGAGAATGGCCAGACTGGTTCGAGCTGATAGAAAGGCAACAGTCACTCAAATAACCACTTGGACAAACGAGGTATGCACACAACACGTCCAACCTTGAGGCAGATGGGCTACAGCAGCACAAGACCACATCGGGTGCAACTCCTGTCAGCTAAGAACAGGAAACTGAGGCTACAATTCGCACAGGCTCACCAAAATTGGACAATAGAAGATTGAAAAAAACTTTGCCTGGTCTGATGAGTCTCGATTTCTGCTGCGACATTCAGATGGTAGGGTCAGAATTTGGCATCAACAACATGAAAGCATGGATCTATCCTGCCTTGTATCAACGGTTCAGGCTGCTGGTGGTGGTGGTGTAATGGTGTGGGGGATATTTTCTTGGCACACTTTGGGCCCATTAGTACCAATTTAGCATCGTGTCAACGCCACAGTTTACCTGAGTATTGTTGCTGACCATGTCCACCCCTTTATGACCACAGTGTACCCATCTTCTGATGGCTACTTCCAGCAGGATAACATGCAAATCATCTCAGACTGGTTTCTTGAACATGACAATGAGTTCACTGTACTCAAATGGCCTTCACAGTCACCAGATCTCAATCCAATAGAGCACCTTTGGATGTGGTGGAACGGGAGATTCGCATCATGGATGTGCAGCTGACAAATCTGTTGCAACTGCGTGATGCTATAATGTCAGTATGGACCAAAATCTCAGAGGAATATTTCCAGTACCTTGTTGAATCTATGCCACGAAGGATTAAGGCAGTTCAACTAGTAAGGTGTACCTAAAAAAAGTGGCCGGTGAGTGTATATTTGTGTGCCACTGATTTTAAACATCCTAATTAGTTTCTTTTCAAATTACAATTATTAATCTCAGCATTAAATAAAATCTGCTTTTCAAATAAGAAACTCTTCTTCCTCTTCATTGTTTTGGTTTTTATTTGGCCAAGAACCATCTGTTTTTTTTAAACCAAACTAATACAGCATGTAAAAGAAAATCATTGAAAACAGCATGACAAAAAAGAAAAAAATAGAAAGATAATCCCCTTTTGTGATCTCGGCACGGTCAGTGATAATAAAATGCTAATGGTTGCTGTTCACCGATTGTGTTCACAATGCACTCATCTGTGGCAATGCTAGCTCACAAACAGCACACTAGCTGTAACATCAGCTACTGAGTTTTCCTCTCAGACTCTAGTGTCCAGGCACCAGTGAGGTAACGCAGTCTGATAAAGACTAGATCACGGCCCATCTGTAGCCAACTCCAGAACGGCACCAACTTTGACCCTAAAACATGCAATAAAACAAGCCGTCATTACCTCATAGTATAAAAAAAGGTTCATTTTGTGAAAAATATCGCCTGAAAATAGATATTAACCGTCAAGTGTTTTAATTGCCTGCACTTTAAGTGATATAAAGCATCAGGTCATTTAACTGCCTACACTTTAAGTGCAATTATATTTCACAACTGACAACACAAACCTTCAATCTCTGTCCAGTTAACAGCCACCTCCTCTATAGGGATATCAAAACACTGAGCAATGTAGAGAAGCTCCACATCAAACGCCCTGCAAGAATTAAACAATAAAGAAAATAAAGGATTATTAAATTAAAGTTGCCATAATATAAATATAGACATCATCGCTTATATATTGTTTTAAATAATTTAGGGTTTTTGCAGGCTTCTTCAAATCAAATTTAAGACATTAAGACCCTTTGAAGACCACTATGCATGAAATTTTAGACGTATACAGATCTAAACCCTAAGGATTTTTTTTGAATGGCCCGGTAACTTCTGTAAATAGAAGATCATGTAAAGGGATGTGTTGATGTAGTTTTCTTTCCCTGATTAGGGAATTTAATTTGGAGAATTTGCTGTAAAAATGTCTGACAGCTGTTGTGAATTGAATCTCTTTGCAATAAAAAAAAACTTAAATATAAAACAGAGAAGTTTTGAGATGGATTATAGATGACTGGGTAGCTTTACTTGGACAGAGGGAAATTAAGACCTGTTTAAAATGATTTAAGATCTACAACACAATATTTGAGTGAATTTAAGTGACTTTGTAAGGCCCAAAATTTTCTTTTTGAAATTTAAGACATTTTAAGACCCCACGAACACCCTGATAATTTCAGTATTTATAATAAACTATGTCCATGCACATCATTTATATTTACTTGAAGAGTTCAGATGCAAAAACCTCTAAATGCCATCTGAAATGTTCTTCTAAATTGGGCAATTTCTCAATCTTCAATGTTTAAATGCGTTTTTTTCACTTCACCCATGAAATTGACCACCATAAAAGTGAAAAATCTGAACTTTTACATCTAATTCTCATTTTAGAAGCACATTTCTGATGGCATTTATAGAGTTTTTGCATTTGAACACATGTCCCTATAATCTTTATTAAATATAGAAACTCTAAAAGAGAAAGGGGGTGTCACGGTGGCGCAGTGGGTACTAGCATGATCGCCTTACAGCAAGAGGGTCACTGGTTCGAACCCCGGCTGGATTAGTTGGCATTTCTGTTTGGAGTTTGCATGTTCTCCCCGTGTTCGTGTGGGTTTCCTCCGGGTGTGTTCCTCTGGACATTGTGTATTGTGAAATGGCCTTTGTACTCTTTCTGTTTTAGTTAAGGTTATTGTTTATGTTCTTATGCAAACAAACATAAAAAATATACATTAAAAAAAGAAATGTGAAAAATAGCTAGTTTACTCACAGTCAAGTGCCTTTTTTCTGTTCAAAACAAAACATGATATGAATAATGTTGGAGAAATGAAGCCATTGATATCCATAGTATGAACACTAAATACTATGGAAATAAAAAGCTGATTTTCCCAACATTCTTCAAAATATCTTCTTTTGTGTTCAACAGAATAAAGAAACTAAAACAGGTTTCAAACAACTGGAGGATGAGTCAATAACACAGTTTTTTTGGATGAACTATCCCTTTAAGTGCTCTTTTTAATTGATGTACTTTCTATGCAAGTTGTAGAGAAGCTTTAAAAATCAGTATGAAATTGAACTCATTGATTGAGCAAGAGCAGGACTATAATAGGATTTTCTTGTTAACCTAAAAAACTGACTAGATTGCTGTGATTGGCTATTGGTGCATTAGATCAGACCAGAAAACACCTTATTGGAGAAGTGATGTCACTGCAAGAGCAAGGAAAAGTTGCTTTTTTTGAAAGATTATGAGGGAACATTAAAAAATATAAACAAATAAATAAATACAACTTCAGATTGTAACGCATGTGTTGTCAAATGCACAACATAAATTGCTCTCATACTGTTTAACTACGGCCAAGAAGCTACTGCTACTGTTTTGGAAAACAAGGAATCCCCTACATGTAAACTGTGGCTTGGAGAAATTACCTCTATGTTACATTTTGAGCGAATTAGGTAATATTTGAAAAGAAAACTCGAACAATTTCAGAAAATTTGGAATCCTTTTCTCTGTTACCTTGAAAAAAAACCTTGTGGAATAATGCATCATTTCTGTAATGTTTTAATATGCTTTGTCATCATACTCTGTTGTCTTTGTAAACAAGTTATTTGTTTTTTTTATTTATTATTTTCATATTGTTTTTCCATTTTGCTTTGCCTACAGTGTTATATGTGGACATGTAATAGAGAGAATCCTGTTCTTTCTGAATCTGTGTCTTCAATAAACTTATTTGACAAGAAAAAAAAAAAATAGAAATTGTAAGCCTCCTTACCAGCGCTCCACATGCAAACTGGAGAAGGTTTTCAGAGCAGCCTCACGAGTGAAGAGCTTAAAACCACACTGTGTGTCTTTAATCCCCCTCACACAGAAGAACCACACCAGGAAGTGGAATCCATACATCAGGAACGTCCGGAACATGGATCGCTGTCAGGAGAACAAACAGATCATTCAAAATCCCAAAGTATTCACAATTTCTTCATGAACATTAGCAGCTCACACACAAAGGACGATACTGATAAACATACGGTTCCAAAAATGCTTCTGAATGTAAAAGCTATAACAAAGTTAAGACCACAGCATTAATGACACAATTCAAAAAGTTTATTTGTGCAGCGCTTTTCACAATAATTATTGTTTTAAAGCAGCTTCACAAAAAGTGCACATTATTGCAGAAAGGTTAAGGTTATTACTTACCCGAATTTTATTAGTTACTATTAACTATAACTAATAGCTTTTAGTAGTTAAATTTATTATATATAAACATAGTTAACCTGCAGTTATATAGTATATCTATCTCGTCTATCCAAACTGATCTTTATTTTGTATTCTCTATTGGATTCAAGTCAGGTCATTGGCTTGGCCATTCTACAGCTTGATTTTCTTTCTCTGAAAGCATTTGAGTTTCCTTGGCTGTGTTTTGGATCATTGTCTTGCTGAAATATCCAGCCTGGGTTCATTTTCATCATCCTGATGATGTAGATGTTGGACTGAAGCAGCAAATATTTATTATTTATTTACAATGACAAAGGGCAGAGGGTTGCTGAAAAACTAATGAGAGATTTTAGCTGCTGCCTCGGCTTTCACTGCCTTTCTACACCTTCCTTTCTTCATGTGTTTAATACTTTTCCCCTGTGTAATTTCATTTTATTAGACATAACTTCATTTGTTAACTAATTATATTTGTATTCTTTGGTTGTTACCAACATCCGGGGAAAATTTCAATTCAACAGCACCTTTAGAAATATGTTTTCGGAGAAAAATGGTGACGTGTTTAACACCTATTTTCCCTGCTGTAAAGGGCTTGTGCAATTATACCTTCATTCAAAGGTGCTTTAATGGTAATCTGGACAATTAACAGTTGGTTATACCTTCAGTATGAATGGTGAGAAGTACATGAAAGCCATACTGTATGCAACCAGACTAGTAAACTGTAACATAAAACATTACAGCAGCTCCAGTATCCACTACTAGATTTGACATCTTCGTTTTGCCTCCTGAGAAGTTGCAGGGGAAAAAAAAAATTTGCTAAATTCCCAGTTAGATTGGATCGGTTGCACAAGCTGGACTGGGGATGTGTACAAAAACTAATACCTGAAATTCATAAAACTCTAAACACAGGTCAAATTGATCTCAAGACCTCTCATCTGCTCAACAGTGTCTGTTTTTCCCCTTCGTGTCTTTGCAAAATTGTTATGCATCAACCAATCACACACAGTTGGAGACTAAGTTATTAGCCCTCCTGTGAAATAGTATTTGTTTTTTTCTCAAGACATGTATAATAGATTTTTTTCTCAACGTAACTATTTTAATAACTAACTTCTAATAACTATTGACATGATGACAATACATATTATATAACAAGATACTAGTATTCAGATTAAACTGCAATTTAATGGCTTAACTAGGTTAATTAGGAAACAGCAGTGGTTTGTTCTGTAGCAAACGGAAGGCAAAACAATCTAAAGGGTGTTAATAATATTGACATTAGAATTGTTTACATAAAAAAATATATATATTTCAGCCAAACTAAAAGAATTAAGACCTTCTCCAGAAGAAAAATATCATAAAAATACTGTCAAATTGCAATACTTTTTCCAAATAGGTTAAAAAGTACTACAATTTCACAGCAGGGCTAACCATTCTGTCTTTTTTTTTGCATCTATAAACTTTATATGTATATTTAACTTATTTTGAAACTGCAGTGCACAAGTTAAAATAAGCAGATCCTTATGGTAATCTGTATGCAAATATTATCATCATTATATTTATACTTGTCATTATAAGGTGTGAACAATATATTGAGAAGCACCGTTTACCTGAGCCACTGATACTTTTTCTAGGTGAGCTCTGGATCCGCAGGAGATGGCCATGTTATCCTACACGGACATGTGAGGAAGACATTTTCAGATTTTCTGACAGGTCTGTTAGTCATGTGATAACTCTTATCTCCTGGTTTGGCTTCATGGATATTTAATCCACATACACCGTGTGTCTATTTTTTATTTACAAAAATATTGTGACTCACAGGCTTCTCTGTGATGCTCTCAAGACCTTCTTCCACCTTTTCCACATCAGCAAATTTAGTGGCTCCGTCAGCATCAGCCATTAGAATAAGTCGCCCACGACAGCTCAAAGTTCCCTGCGTACAGATAAACACAGTAATAATTGACATTCATTTGTTTAATTATTCAAATAAAGGCAAAATAAATCAACTGACTGAAATTGAGTTAATTTGTTAAGTTAAAAAAAGTTGAAGCGGATATTTTATAAAGTTATATTCATCATTAAAATTCATCATTTCAATTGTGTAAAAATAGCTGTTAAATAGTAGTTGCTCATTCAATAGTTTATGATTCATTGGTGTGTTTTGCATTTAGTTGCTGTTTTCAAATTGCATTATGGGACGTTGATCTCAGTTTCAGCCACTTTTGATGTTGAAAAGTTGAACAATTTTTTTTTTCAATAGAAACAATTTGTGGCATGTGTTGGTCTCAAAATTGTGCTACAAAAAGCAGGTAGATCAATTAAAAAGTTGTAATAAATACAAAACACCCAGGAATGACAAGCTATTTTTAATTAGATTTAGTTTTCTCTGAAAATAACACAGAAAGATTTAGCAGTTTACCATTTTCACTGCACCCCCTTTTCCACGGTTCTTTACCAACGTCAAAACTCTCACTTTTTTTGCTCCATACTTCTTGGTGTATTTCATGGCAACCTGAAAATACACGTTCAGTTTTCAAACAAGCACATTAATTGTAATCATTAATATAAATTATAACAACTAATAGCAATATGAAGCAAATCGACCTCTGTTGTTTTGTCTTTGCTGCCATCATCTACAACAATAACTTCATAGGTGAACGACGGATTCTCCTTCTGCAAAACAAGGCTCACTTTAGTTTCAGCACTGCCATCTAGTGGCGAAAAAACAATCACAGATTTACAGGACAACTCTCTATCATTTATTATGTAAATATATATTATTTTATTATGTAAATGTATATGTCACTTTGTATTTTTAAGCACATATGCTATGATACAAATCACAGCTGGAAATATTCTGCGCAGAACAACGAATGGGGTATATATAACCTGTTGTTTCATAAATGTAAGAAAATCATGAATGAATAACGCACCTGTCTTTTCTCCAGGTAGTCCATTGCTTCATCCATCATAACAGGCACTGTGATAGGACAGAGATAAACATTATCAATATAAATCCTGTTTAATCAATGAGCAGATTATTGATCTTAAACCATATTTGGGTCAAAGATGTATCCCATTTTGGTGTGTGCATCACACATATTGTGATAAATATATCTTTTCTGGAAATAAAACGAGACATTAAGACACTTTACATACAATTATTTGCTTTCTATAAGGCTAAATTCATTACTGCCAATTCCCTATAGTAAACGTATCCACATAGAAAGTACATAACTGCAAGTGTCTAATGTCTCAAATGCCTTTCTTTCCTAAAAAGAAAACATGAAAATATGAGTGAAATAATTTCCTCCATCAATCAGCAAAAGAGATATATTTAGGCAAAAATAAAACATATTCAGAACGTTTGGGTTTAAAGGAGAGTGTCAACTAATAAGCAATTTAATACCAATTAATTTAGTCATTTGGAGCTGCCATTAAACAATTCCAGTTCTATATATCCCTGAAGATTTTTGTGAGTATTCTGTGAATAGTGCTAAAAACGCATTAAACTCATTATGATTTGCTCAGAAAATGTTATTTAGAAAAAAAAAAAAAAAAAAAAAAAAAAAAAGTGTTGCCAAGTCTGTGTTTTCAGTGGCGTTTGGCTATGTGTTTGTATCTGTGTTTGTGGTAGGGCACAATATATTGTGTCAGCATCAATATCGCAATGTGCACATCTGCAATAGTCACATCTTGAAGTGCAATCTTGAGTTCATATGTTGGGGTTAAAGTTTTTCCATGAGCCACAAATCAAAACATAGAAGATTTTTAAATTCACTGAAGAGTTTAACCATATTGGGGGTGAAGGTTTATCATTTGCATGTGTTTTTAAAGCTTGTGACTGTGTGTGCATTCAGGCATGAGAGTCTAAAGTATTAAGATGCACTTATTGAAGTATTTATAGAATGAAGACTATATGGTGTTATTTTACATTCAATTATTCAATTTATGTACCTGAATACTGTGAGAAACTTCTATCTTCCCAATAATAATCCCCATAATAATCTCAATCAGACTTAATTAATGAGTTCTTTCCAAAGAGAGCCATTCAAGCTATCTGGTCAAATTGTACTCAGATCACAATATAAATCACAGCTAAACTAAATATCGCTAAGTCAAGTTTTTCCAATATAGTGCAGCCCTAGTCTGCAGGATGGAAATTGTGTCGTTGACATCTTTCCCCCTACCAAATGTATATTCTACCAATGACAGAAAAATACTAGGCTGATTAAACAAAGTACACGCACAAGAGAGGTGCGGGTAGGCCTGTCACGGTATCTATTTTTGTTGTATGATATATTGCACCAAAATATATTGTGATAAACAATTTTATTGTCATTTTAAGACCATTTGATGCCACTCATTATATAATGCCGGACATTCAGAATGCAAGTACACTCTTCAAAGAGCACATAATATTTATTATTAAGAATAATTAATTTAATTGTAGTCATTTTAACAATTTAATAATAAGGCATTGGAATCAGAATGTGAAAGCGCATATCCTAAATAAATAATAATAAATGTTAACAACAAAGTGCAAGTTAAAACAAAACAGAGGCTGTGATATCTACTACCAGATCTGCTTTTAGTTGTTTTCAGTAATTTATAGTAAATACTACAGTGTTTTTTAACCATATTGACACTGACAGCTCCAATAGAGATAGAGGTGTTGCACAAACAACTAAAATGATGCTAGAATTGGTTATGTATGGAGGCGATATATATTGCATCACAAAAAATGATTGAAGTCATGTCCATGTGTTGCGGGTTAAGTTGATATATTGATTATTGTGACAGGCTTAGGTGCAGGTCAGAATCCTTAATGCTGATGAAACACAGGGCAACTTTTTGGGCAATGTTGCAAAGCGATGTTGCTTGGCTATTTTTCTATTATTTTCTATAGGCAACAATGTCCCAGATTATCTGTATTTTAATCAAATGTTTTTTTAATCTTACTCCAGAATATTTTGCAAAGATGTTTGTGCTAATCCCTTAACTGCTATCTTTGGTATTGTATGTAAAATAACAATTTGTCAAAAAGTGAATTGGACTGCATTGCCTTTTCTTTTGGCAAGACGCTTGATTTTAATCAATTGGAAACAGTCATTTCCCCCATCTTTTAAACAGCGGCCCAATGATGTGTTGCATTTCCTTAGTTTGAAAAAAATAAACGGTTTTAAACGGTTCTGGATCCAAGTTCAATTCCATTCATAATTTACTTCCAGAGCCAAATATAATTGTAAATGGACAAAATGATGCTGTCAGGGTTTGCTTGTATTATACTGATGTTGTCTTCATTTTTTTTGCCTTTGTTTATATGTACACAATGCACTATGTTTATATACATCATTTCCCAAAGTTGCCCTGCAACATTGTTCAAAAAGTTGCCCTGTGTATCATCAGCATAAGAGACTGTGTATGTTGTTTTTCGCATCCATAGCAACAGTTAGATGGACTTGATAAATAATAACTAAAACAGTATATATAATCTATATAAATACTAATAAAAGGGATTTTAATAAGAAAATGTGTCTATTGCATACTGTGATGTAAAGTATATTCAAACAAAACAGCATCACAACACCCAGCTGAAGAATTTGATTCATCGGCTGTCATACTGAAGGTAAGATGATTTTATTTATGAAAACCAAATGTTTACTATACTATAATTAAAAAAGAAAGAAAAGAAAGAAACACTATAATGCATTCAGTGATGTCAAATATTAATTCTTACATATGAGAATAGCTTATTTAGAGTTTAGGGATTGGGTTAATCTGTCCATTTTGTTGTGAAAACCTGGCAACCCTTAAAAGTTCACATTCTAATATGAAAAATAAAGTATAGGATTTGTATGTATCCTGAAACCTATGATAAACAATATAAGGAGCTATGTCAACGGTTTTATGAGAGAGGCTATTCTACAAAATGAATTAAAGAAGCTGCAGCTCCTTTTGAAAGTATTGTTTAAAAGAATCCTGGGTTCGAAAATCCCCAAAACCTTCAAATACACAGATTTTTATTATTCAGTATTCAGCTTTACGTAATGAGTTTGCAAAAATAGTGCGAAGACACTGGCATATATTAAATTCAGAGCCTGTTATGAGACACTGTTGTAAAGATCCTCCACAAATTGTTTTTAAACAAGCCACTAACTTGCGACAAATGAGAGCGGATCAAGGTTCTGAATGTTCTGATAATCCTTTCTCAGTCCATGAAGGTAATTATAGATGTGGTCAATATGCATAGTGTAACTTTACAACTAAATGTCAGTCCTTTAGTCATCCACATTCAGGTAAGCAGTTCAAGATTAAAGGAGTGATTTCTAGCAATACAAAAAATGTGATCTATATCAGGGGTTCCCAAACTTTTCAGCCCGCAACCGTCAAAGTAACAATGCCAGTGACTTGCAACCCCCAATATCCTCTTAAGTGGTTATAAATATATAAACCTTGCACACAATAGACACAAGTCTATTCATCGTTTAAACGTGAGTGCCGTAAAGATGTCAGAAAGGGTAACCTGGTGCCATATAAACAATGTGCTGCATTTGATAAAATTTCTGTGTCTTTAATATAACGTAAACACCTCAGTAGTCACTAAAAAATAAATAAAAAATTATAATAATTTTTTTTTATTATTACATACAATGTTTTTGTTCTGTAGGTTACTGATAAAATATGGTAGTTCTAATAGTTTAATCAAATTAATTTGATTTTTGGAAATCACCAAGCGACCTCCCCCCATTTTCTCACGACCCCCACTTTGAGAAACACTGATCTATATGACTAAATGTTGTTGTTTAATTGTGGTTTAGCTTACACTGGTAAAATCAACACGCTGTTAAAAAACACGAATTGCTGAACACCGAAGTAATATACGATTAAATAAATCAACTAAATCCTATTTCTGTTCATTTTAATGCATTAAAATATAACCTTTCAACATTATGATATATAGGCATTAAACAAGTGAAGGTTCCTAGAAAGGGTGGGGATATAGATAGACTTCTATTGCAGAGGGAAGCTTTTTACATTTATACATTGAATACTCTGTCTTCGATGGGTTTAAATTTGGACTTTGATATGAAATCTTTTTTGTAATTGTATGTTTTCGTACGTGTCTTTTATTTACATATGTATTCTGTTGTGGTTTCTCTTGATTTTTGTAATATTATTATTTTCTTGTTTACTGGCTTGTTGGTTGATAGGGGTGACTATTGTTTGGAGGTGTAGAGCTTGACTATTTCTTGAATTCTCATATTTTCTTGAAGACCACGTAGGTCGAAATGTTTCATAAATCCTTTTTGAGAGCTAAAGGGCAGTGTGCTGATTTTCTTTTTACTTTTTCCACTGTATTTGGTTGGATCAAGAACCTGCCTTCGAGAATCTCAGAATCTCAGAATCTCAATCTCAGAAGCGCACACTTCTGTTTTTGGTTGCTAAATGACATATGGCACATTTACTGTTTACACACTTGAAAATGCATTCAAACCAGCTCACATCTGAGTTCTTCATTGTATGAAGGGACGACCACAGACAGATCTATTGAAGGAGGCTCCATCAGACTTGGGAAATCTTCATGCTTGCCGTCTGCAGTCAAGAACTGTTTCTCCTTCTCGTGGCGAGTCTGATCGACCATCTTCGCAGTGACGTGTGCAACAATAACAACCTAGAGATGAGAACAAACAGGTGTGACTCAGAGGAGAAACCAACTCGTTCAACTGGATGAATTGGTGAAGCTTAACAAAGTGTCACTATATACAGCTGTGCATTTGGACTTGACAATTGTCTATAGGTACTGCATTTACTAGATATAGGTTGTAGTAAATTGTTGATGGTGAAGTTATGTTCCTCGCCACTGACGCCCTGGCTTGCTTGGTTAGAGACCAATCTCTAACCAATCAATGGAATTAGCATCAATGGATTTGCTCTTCAGTGTTTGACTTTCAGCAGTGAAAATGAAATCACACTGAACTAAACTGAACTTCAACTCTGAAAACTGAACTGACAGAGTTTCAATTTACGATAATCTTCTATGTGAAGCAGCTTTGACACAATCTACATTGTAACAGCGCTTTAGAAATAACGATTAATTTAATTATTTTATTTTTTTAAGGTCTGGTGACATTTGTCAAATAATATATTGTCTTTTATTTGTATTATTATTTATTTATTTTTTACTATTTTTGACCAGATAATTGGTCAGCATTGTGACATTTTCATTTGTCTAGATTGAAAATCATGGTTAATGAAACAATTTTATTAAATGTTTTAAGTTAAAACACCAGTATTGTGTGTTGTGTCAACAAAATATTTCTGAATAGAATCTTTATCTTTACTTCAAAGTAAACGTTTTGCTGTAAATGACAATACTTACACATTTTAGTTTTGGAAGAGACTTCATCAGTAATTTGCAGAACAAAACAAAAATTACACTCAAAAATTACACAAAGTTCAGGATCCCAAGACAGGAGTTTAATAAACATATGCAAATTCACCATTTAATAACTAATCATGAAAAGAGAGGCCAACTATCCCTAGAGCTCTCCAATATAGAGGAGATTTTGCTTAATTCAGAGTGATCAAAACAAAAGAGCTCTGAGATATATTCTGCACTATTAGACTATTACAACTCTTCACTGGGATCACTTAAAAATGTGTGGCAAAGAGATTTGGAATATAATTTTAATAAGGATCAGTGGGAGACTATATGCCAGGATACTCTCATTCCTCTTTCCAATAACAAAACAGTTGAACAAAATTATAAATTTATACATGGTATGTATCTGACCCCACTTCGTTTGAGCAAAATGTCCTCCATCGTATCATCCAGGTGTCACAGATGTAAAACCTATTCAGGTTCAATCATGAATATTTTTGAGGAATGCAAAAAGCTAATTTTTTTCTGGAAAGCAGTACAAGACTTTACAGCCAAAGCTTTGCAAACTCCATTGGACAACACACTAACACTTTACCTCTTTGGTATAGAATTGAACAAGACACTTGATCCTACTATTATTAAAGAGACTCTGCATCATTTCCTATTAGGCATGGGCCGGTATAAGATTCTGACGGTATGATAACCTTGGATAAAAACATCATGGTTTGTCGGCGCCAATAGCCTAGTGGTTAGTGCGTCGACAATAGCACCAAGGTGCTCACGGCGACCCAAGTTCCATTCCCGGCAAGAGGTCTTTTGCCGATCCCTCCCCCATCTCTGCTCCCCACACGTTCCTGTTTCTCTTCACTGTCCTATCAATAAAGGTGAAAACCCCTAAAAAAAAATTATTAAAAAAAAAAACATGGTTTCATGATATTGTGATTACTGCTTTAAAATATATTCTTTTTAAATGTCTGGGGAAAAAACTACTTTTTTCGCTTTAAACACGATATACTTTTAAGAAACACTTAAAATATTTAGGAGTAGTAAACATGTCAGACTGAATAATTCAAGTGAATCATTGACTTCTGCTGTCTTCATTTGTCTCAAAAACACAGACTTTTTTAACCATTTAAAATGGAATCATAGGATATATTGTCTGCTGGAGATACTGTTGTCATAAAAAGGTTTAAAAAAAAAAGTGAATAAAAAAACCTTACACATACCTTAGGAACGGTATAGCAGAAAATTGTCAGTTTTAAAACCTTGACTTTTCCAAACCACAGTAAACCTTGAAAACTGTTATGGTCCCATGCCTATTTCCTATCTAGCAAAATAAATAAATAAATAAATGCATTTTGCTTAACTGAAACCAGCAAAGGCCTCCAACATTTGAACTGTTCATATAACTCTTGAATGAAACAATGCTCTTGGAACAATATACATAACAATATACTACTTAAGAAACAACAGGGATGTCTTTCAGAAAAAATATGGATGCCTCTAATGAACCTGACTACCTCAAATGTATTTTCATATTAAGAGTGACTTTACTCAATCACAGCAGAACTTTGTTCATTTATTATGATTTTTGTATTCTGTTTGTAAATTTTTTTTTATTACTTTTTGTGCTATACTCGTCTCCACTGGTATCGTTGCCTTTGTCCTTTTTTTTTGCTTTCGATTGTATGTTTATTAAAACCAATAAACAAAGCACTAAAAAATTACTCAAACACAGAAAAATAAATAGCAATTTAGAAGATATTGAGAATTCCAACAGCGTATCAATATCTACACACACATTGAGGTAAAGTCGATTTCATATTCACCAAGTATTCTTTGCAAACACTAAACAGTGAAATTATATTAGCAGCTAATGAATATCAACGTACAACATTGTTCACAGACAAATAAATAGTGTTAATGTTGTTTTCGAGTCATACTTACATGAGATTTCAGACACAATACTCAAAGTACCATGGTAAACAAAAAAGAGACCAGGTTACAAGTTGACACTGAACCAATATGCGAATATAAAACCATCTTTACCTCAATTACATGAACACATAAACATACAAACACACCTAAGAAATGAAAGAAGCATTACAATCATGAGTCATTCATAACAAGCATTAATACGAGACATACAACCGACACAATAACACAAAAATGAATATAAATTGATAGGTAAACGAACCAATAATAAGATGACCAAGGCCAGGATCAGCGAATACTGCAATAAGTCACATAAACAGAACTCCATCCTCCATATTCCAGTCAACATATTGCTCTGCAGAGAAGCTGACAGCAGTTTGCTGCTCAATTAAAGCACGCGGAGCGTTAAGAACAGCCTCTCTGTGACTTCTCGAGGCGTGACATATATGAATGGGTGTCGTACTAAATTACGGAATAAATACTTAAATGTCCATTGTTGAACTTTACTTCCAGTCACAGAGAAACACCTACGCGGAAGTCGCCTTGACAAACCACATCATCACAGCCATGATCACGGCAGGCGAAGAAAGCGCAGCGTCCGCGGTGACCGACTGAAATAGCGCCCCAGCAGGAGCGGAGGACGCGGAGTTCACCGCGTTTATTACGTCAATGCAGTTATTCACGTGGTGCTTCCAAACATCATGGCGGCTGGTTTCAAGTGAGCTACATGTGCAGATTGTTTTTAATAAAACTAATAATGATTTTATATGTTTCTTGAATAGTGAGGTTATGATGTCGCTACTTTATTTCAGCCGACTCATGTTGTGTTATTGTTTATTTCAGAACCGCAGAGCCTCTTGAATATCACAGGAGCTTTCTGGTGAGAGTTCATCGATATTGATATTTAGATTTTGGTACAGTGTTATAAATTGTTAATGTTCAGTGATTGTTTACCCTAATATTTAATAGAGAGAAAACTGTCGTCCAGATGGAAGGGAGTTGGGAGAGTTTAGACCCACAACGTTAAATATCAGTAAGTTTGGGTTGTTTGTTTCTAATATAATTACTCCATAAAAGGATCATAATATTGGCAACACTGTACAGTAAGGTTGCATTAATTAATGTGACTCAATGTATTGTACGTTATTTAGTAAATTAATTACAGCATTTTTCATCTTTTGTTAATGTTAATTAAAATAAAGTTGTTCGTTAACTCACAGCGCATTAACTGGGACATTCTTCCAAAAACATACATTTTCACTTATAAAAAAACGTGACAGGGCCTGACTTAAACTTGTCATCCCTATAACAACCATACAAAACCAAGCATAAAACCAAACAATTCAATGATAAGAATGCATCCTTGATCACTGTCAGCTTCTCCTCCATTAAATTGTCACTTTAGAGTCATAGCCACACACATTTTATGTTAGATTTAAAGCAAAGGTGACAGGATTGACAGAAACCATTGTAAAATAGCATTTATTTGTAGAATTTATTTATAAATTCATGTTTTTCATCAATTGATTTTAATGATAACCTAAATTTGCTAATTCTGAAGTATTTTCTTTTCAAAATTTACCATAACAAAACTATTAAAGCCGTAGGTTCAGTTGGGCAGAGGACAAGAACAATGACAGAATTTGTACATTTGTAAAGTGTTTTTAATAAAGAAAAAAAATCAGAGAACCAAATTAAACGCATATTCCTTTACAGAACAACTCATCATCAGTCCATTTTAGAGATCTTTGGGATGAAATACTTTTTATTCACTGTATTTATGTTTTTATTTCAGGGACAGATAATGTACGCTTCTGGTAGAATGTCCCAAATAATGTTAACAAACACAGCTTTTAATAATTTTAATAATCATTTATTTTATTTGACTTTATTTCCATTGTAGTGTTGTACAATTAAATTTGTTTGGTAGCTCTTAGATGTCAACAGCAATAATAAATATAGAACAAATAAAAAAATAAACAAAAGACTGAACAAAAGATTTATTGTACTGTATTTATTCATTCATTTTCCTTTGGCTCAGTCCTTTTATTTATCAGAGGTCGCCACAGCGGAATGAACCGCCAACTTATCCAGCATATGTTTTACACAGCGGATGCCCTTCCAGCTGCAACCTAGTACTGGGAAACACTGTACTAGTGTATTAATTTACTGTATTAAATAATAGCACAGTCCTAGTGCCGTAAAATATCTAGTGCATTAGTAAATGCTGAACTATATTTAATAATAACCAAATAATAATACCAAACTATTAATAATAACCAAAAGACCTAAACAAGTTTCAATTAGTACAAAATTCAGCAGCTAGAATTCTGACTAAGACCAATGCAAGTGAGCACATAACCCCTATTTTGAAAAATCTGCACTGGCTTCCTGTCAGTTTTCGAAGTGATTTTAAAACCCTCATGCTTGTGTACAAGGCCTTGAATGGTAACACCTCAATATTTATCTGAGCTTTTAATCCCAAACACTCCTAGACGTGCTTTACCCTCGTCTAATGCTGGTCTTATAACTGCTCAGTCAACGCGGCTTAAATCTATGGGAGCATTCTCTTCATTGGCACCTAAATTGTGGAACTCTTTATCCTCTGATAGTCGCAATGCAGAATCCATGAGTATTCGTAAATCATCTCTTAAAACTTACTTTTTAGGGTAGCTTTTATTTAATTTTTTTTTGACATTGATATGATTTTTAGATCTGTTATTATTATCTTGTTTTTAAATATTACATTTAGTTTTTGCATTTATCCTTGTGTCTTTTACTGCGGCACATTTTATGTCTGTAAAGTGCCTTGAGATGCTACTTTTAAAGACGCTATATAAAAATAAAGTTTATTATTAATATTATACATTTAGTACAGCTACTATAAATGTAGTACAGGTATTGTTAATTAGTAAATAGATTAATTAATGTAACCTTATTGTAAAGTCTGACCATAATTTAAAATGTTTTAGAAATTCAGATGTGCATTTTTATTATAAAATCTGCCCTTCTAGACTCCATATCTACAGCCGATGGATCAGCACTGGTGAAAATTGGAAACACTACAGTGATCTGTGGGATTAAAGCTGTACGAATTGATTCCTATTTCCTAACAATTATTATTTGTGTTAATTATGAGGTTACAGCATTTTTTACTCTTGCAGGAATTGGCTGTGCCGCCATCTGAGGCTCAGAATAAAGGATATATAGGTAAATCACAAAAATCACATCCTCCTTTATTTTAAACTTGCTTTTGTCTTTGATTTACTCTTGTTATTTGTGGTTTTTAGTTATTGTGAAGCACATTGGTCAACTAGGGTTGTTTTTAATTGTGCTATATAAATAAATTGTCATTGTCAAATAAATAAACTGTCATAAATGTAAATTATAAATGGGTAACTGCTGATAGAAATGTATGAAAATGTCACTCAAGTTCCTTGTGCATCTCCAAGTCCCAAATGTAGATCTGCCTCCACTGTGCTCGTCCAGATTCAGAGCTGGTCCACCAGGAGAACAGGCTCAGGCCGCCTGCCAGTTCATCGCAGATGTCATCGAAAGGTACAACCATATTTACTCTGTTAAATATAGGGGAAAAAATATTATTAGACATTTGAGCAAATCCAAAAGATGTATCCATATTTAATTCTGGGTTTTGTTGTCTACGTTGCAGTTCAGATTTAATAAATTTGGAGGAATTGTGCATTGAAAAAGCTAAGGTAAGACACAGTAAATAAATAAAAAAGATATACAAGTCAAAGATGTGATCTCCGATTCTGGTGTTGGCATCAAATTAAACTTAAGGACGTGCTTTTGTTCACAAAGTGTTTTAAGTGGAAATAAAGTATTACTAATAATGTTTCATTGTCATTCAGCGTAACAAATATTTAATTATAAATGAAACTGCATACCTATTCTGACCTATATATACTAAAATGTATATATAAAAAAAAAGGAACATTTGATCAAACAATATTTTGGAGGGGCATTTAAAGGGATAGTTCACCCCAAAAATGAAGATTTACTTGCCCTCAAGTGGTTCCAAACCTTTATGAGTTCCTTTCTCTTGTTGAAAACAAAAGCAGATGTTTTGAAGACAGCTGGAAATCTGTAACCATTGACATCCATAGTAGGAAAAACAAATACTATGAAAGTCAATGGTTACAGGTTTCCAAGATTTTTTTTGTGTTCAGTATAAAGAAACAAGGGTGAGTAATCAATGATAATTGTAAATTTAATTTCATAAAAACATGCTGACAAATGAGTGAAGCCTAGTGTTTTGAAGGATGGTGCATTTAAAATGACAATCATTTTGGGGCTTATCTATGATTCTTAAGTCCTTGAATATGTCATGGAATGCTTTCAATCGCCCTGCTCCCAAACTCTGATATTCTCTTCCTCCTGACATCCGTAACGGTAGCCATCAAAAGATGCAAATTAAATTTAAGCTCAAAACTAGAATATCATATGAAAGACGTGCAAATAAAGCAGCGTTTCCATCCAACGAGTCAAAGAGAACAAAATCGCCACTTCCTGGTTAACTGGCGCCAAATATCAAGGTAGGAGAAGCTGCGTGAATCTTTTCATCAGTTAATAAATGACTTGCGTCTCAGAAGGCAATCCTGACATGCAGTGAACATGCTATTGATTATTCTGGAGGTCATTAATAATGTAATAACACTAATACTGAAATGGTTAAAGTGTTTTAGAATGACCAAAACAACATTTTAGATGTTTTACAGTATGCTGAGCCTGCTGGTTTGTCCATTCACACACATTTTTATCATCACATGATCTCTTATAACAAAATCACATGACCTTTTTTATTGTACATACTGGAATTTGTGCGGTAAAAGTGTTTTCTATCGTAGTTTATGCACATCTTTTCTTATCGAATAAAAAGTTTATTCTACTTGGTTATGTACACATGTTTTTTTATGCTCATTTTAAAAATTGAAGCGCATCTTGCCGTTTCCATCAACTGTTTTTTTATGCGCATGTTCAAAATGCATATAAAATAGGTGGATGAAAACATAGCAACTGACTCTCTTCCTCAAAACTAATCTGTTCAAAATAACATGCTCTTTATAACTGCAGTACTTTCTATTTTATCATCTTTATTTTTATACTGTTGGATTTAGTTTTTTAAATTGTAGAATTTTTGTGTATGTATGTGTGTGTTTGTATATATCTATGTATATGTGTGTGTTTGTGTTGTACAGTGACCTTGGGTTTTTTGAAAGGCGTATAAAATGTATTATTATTATTATTATTGTACTTAGCATGACTGTCAATGAGTGGGTGTCTTTTGTAAGTCATTGTAAAAATTATAGGCATCAGTTTTTGCTTAGTTAAAAACAAACAAGCAATACAATAGCAGAGTTTCCATCAATTTGTTAGAGTGGCTGACTGTAGTATTGGTAACCTAGCAACCAACAGCAAGCAATACAAGCATAATGAAGACAGCTGATTGGCTACGTGGGTGTACTATTCTCTATATCAGAGTTTATTCAGCAAATGCATTTACATCTCCCATTATTCGAATGAACCCTTTTCGCACAAGTTCAAAACACCTCACGCGAGCATAAAAACATATGCAAATCATGGGATTTTATGCAAATTGCCATTTTCATCACTCATTTCTCATGTGATACTTCAAAGTGTATATTAACACAGAGGGATGGAAACCCAGCTATTGTAATATTGGCCAAAAAACCTAAACCTGTATTAAACACTTAAACCCTCTTTTCATTGACTCACAGACATTTGATTATTTTCCAGCTTTGTTGGGTGCTGTACTGTGACATTATGTGTTTGGATTACGATGGGAACTTACTTGACACCTGCATCACAGTTCTGCTGGCAGCTTTAAAGACCAGTGAGTCCATTTTCTGCATACATAACAGATCCTCCAGCTGTAATGACCACTAATAATATCATATTTCTCAGCACAACTCCCTGAAGTCACCATAAACAAAGAGACAGATCTAGCAGAAGTTGACATTGAGAAGAAGAGGCGCTTGAAGATCAACCGGCACCCAGTCGGCTCATCGTTTGCAGTATTTGACGAGTAATTCCCACATTTCCCTACTATACAAATGCAGTGTAGGTTGCTGTTTGATTAGGGTATGTTTACACTTTCTCCAATTTTTTGAGAGCCTGAAACATTTGTAAACAGGCTTTAAAGTGCAACAAGTTTTTGAATATTGTAGTATTGATGTTGCATACAATGCACAATGAGAAAACGTGCATTTTGAGTTCAGTCTAAATTCATTTTTGAGTATTTGACAACCAAAACAACTATGGTGAACTACAGGAGCATATGTGCTTTACAAACTGACACGCCATCTACTGGCCTGCCATGCACAATACAGCCAATTTAGACATTTTATTTATTCAGATCAGTACAAATGGAGATTTTGATGAACCTTCCAATTGTATGCCAAAATTTCTAATGGCACCATTTTTTTAACATCTTTGTCATGTAAATATACCAACGAAAAGAAAGCATGGATGCCAGATTACTATTAAAAATCCTTTAAAAGACAATGTGTTCACAGATTACCTTTTTGATTCCCTCTTTATGCAGCTCCATCATTATAGTTGACCCCACGGCGGAAGAGGAAAGCTTGTCTACAGCATTGATGACTGTGGTGACGGATGAGGAGGACAGACTCTGTGCAGTTCACAAACCAGGTAAATGTTAACACTCTACAGGTTGTTTAAAGGGTCAGGGATGCAAACTCATCTGAAGTGAAAAAGGCAACAGACTTGATCACTGCGAGGAAAAGTATTAAAATATCAGTTTAAAATGTGGATTTACCATCAGTTTTATTATTCTCTTACTTATACTTACCTTTGAGCAAACATAGCTAAAGGGATAGTTTGCAGACATTGCTTGAAGACATTAAACATGCCTTTTCTTCAGAGGAACTTTAAAGAAGATTTTTCGCTGCAACTGTGGTTCAAAACATGCAAAACAGAAGCTACTGGCCATTTAGAGTCAATTTCAGGCAACACAAAATACATCAAGGTCTTCTGAAGCTAAATGTTAAAGAAACTTACATCACTATTTCTCTGAAAACAATTGAAATTGCGTTCACAATGAGAAGCTTAAGGCTGATGTATATATGCCAGTCGACGGCAAGTTTGCTTGGGTGCACACGGCAAATATGACATCATCTTGACTTTGGAGGAAGTTTATTTTTAGTGCGCAGGACTTCATTTTGGCGGCTGGTGTGAACAGCATTTTACTGTAACTTAACATGTGACTTCAAAACAACTAATATGAAGTCCTTTAGTTATACAATAAGGTTGTGTAAGGTAATGTATAATTAAACAATGAACAACACGTTTATTACAGTATTTGTTCATGTTTGTAAATGGAAATAAAGTTGGTCATTGTTAGTTCTTGTTAACTCACAATGCATTAATGTTGACAAGCAAGAATTTTCATTGTAATAATGCATTAGTAAAGGCTGAAACTGATTCATGTACATGTATTGTTCATTCTTAGTTCATGTGAGTAAATACATTAACTAATGAAACCTTATTGTAAAGTATGACCCATATATATATATATATATATATATATATATATATATATATATATATATATATATATGCGTAGATGTGGTCCAAGGATTTAAGTAATTTTTTTTATTATTGTATATAAGGTTTTGCATATATCCACAACCTAATCTATATATATATAATTACTTGAAATTATTCTGCAACTCTGTGCTGTAATCTTCGCCACAATTACGCAGAGTCATCTCCTGTTATGCTGTGTTCACACCAGATGTGTTATGCGAGAATAAACCGCAGTATTTGCACGTAAATAGTAAATAGCTTCATTCACGCATCAAATTCAAAACTTCACAATAGAAGTGGATTCACCTCATGGGAGTGGCATCTGTCTGCCTGGTGACTCTAGCTTCATTGCTAAATGGCTAACATGAATTGTATTGAGATAGTATCTGTGCTTTAGGAATGCTGAAAAACAGCGTAGATTCGTTCGGCGCCTTGTCTGAGTGCTCTAGATCCGTTTAGAGGTGCACCCAGCTCTGTGAGTTCATCAACTCCTCCAGAAACTGTACCTGGATGATGGAAGCTTTCAGCGAGAGATATTTCCAACTGAGCCGAGCCCAGTTTGAATAGTTGTTGTCCAGTATCGGCAGGAGGATTTCCGTGTAGGACACCAACTGCAGGTGCTACATCATAATCACTCCCCTACAAGAGCAAGCTCATGATTGGTTAACGCAACGCGAATGTCCGCTGAAGTTCAGATTTTCCAACTCGAGCGATTCACGCATCAAATGTGCTAAACGCTCAACTCGCACCACAGGATGTCTATTCTTGTCTTTGCATTGACTGAACATGTAAATCATTCGCGCTTGACACTTCATCCGCATCTGGGTGAACACACCATTTCTAATAATAGTACAACGATATATGAAAGCCTGCACAACTAGAGTCTATGGCTAACATTGTGGAACTGAGTGAAAATATAAATCCAGCTTTACTCTTCAGATGTAAACACACCTTACGCAGGAAGGTTTGTAGTTTAGAGTGAACATTTCTTTTGACAGCATTAGTTTAAGACTTGATTGCATTGACACAAATAATTCAAATGACCCATTTTGGATCCAAAGCTATCGTTTAGATTGAATAGGTTTGAATGTATAAATCACTTTTTTGTATGCTTCAGGTGGGACGTCGTTATCGGGCGAGAAGCTACAACACTGCATAAACAGAGCCATCACAAGAAACAAAGAGATCAGAAAACTGCTGGACAAAGTCAACGAGAGCACGAAGACCATGAAATAAACACACAACCACAATGTTGTTTTTTTTATCTAAAAGTTGTATTTTCACTGTCAATATATACTTTCTTTTTTATCACAATAAAACTGCCGACAAAGACCATTTACAAAAATTCTGCCTCAGTGTTCAGAAATGTCATTCACTCACATGGTTTAGACTTTCTTTATCTCCATAAGAATATACATCAACTCCACTTTGAGTATAACAAAATGCCATAGTTTTCTAAAATGTGCCGTATAAAAACCGCACATGTACTTGCATGCTGGGACGAGGCGCTCTATCGCTCGGACCCCCAGCAGTAGAGAGAGAAAGAGTTTTTTTTTCATCTTTGTAACGGTAAAGTTGAGCAACAAGTGATTGAGGCACATCTGCACGGCCCTTAGTGTGCGTAGGGTCCAGCCAAACAGGCTTTCGTTTGGAAGGAAAATAAACACAGCATGCTGTTGGAGAACCCTACATTTCATAATCTTGTATTTCTTTTAAAAATACTGTAATACTGTCCGCCTGTTCTAAAAAATATCATCGCTGCGAGTACATCTATTCATCTGGGCTGAGGGAGGTCAGACGGGAAATTCCTGCACTCCTATTGATGTAATGTAAAAAAAAAAAAGTCCAGTCAAAAGCTGCAATCAGTCTGTGAAATGCTGCAGATGGAGCACAGTGCCGTTTGTTGACATCCAGGTTGTGGGCGGGGCCGAGGTCATGATTTGGAGAGGGGCTGCGGCGTGCTGCGCTTCCGTTTACTTTTTGGCTGGTTGGCGGAATGTGGACGTGGCAGAGCTGCCTGTGCCGCCGCCCCCACTGCCATACCCATTTGCTGCTGTTGCATTTGGTGCTGCAAGAATTGCAACTGTGCAAAAGGGAAGAGCAACAGATAATGAATTTTTTGCATGTTAAAATGTACCAATAATCACAGCAGCTGTGCTTCAGAGGCCACTCTTCCATTCAATCAGGAAAAATAGTGATAAAACCTAATTATGCACTTAAATTAGAGCTGCACACTATATAGTTTTAGTATAACGCAATCTGAAATGTTGAGTCTGAATTATAGTTGACCAGGAGCTACAGATGTGGTTTGTAGAGTCACTGCTAGTTTATCTATAATAGAATGATAGTTTGTCATCTGCACCTGTGACTGAGCATTTCAATAGTTTAAAACATTTGGGTGCAAAAAATTATGATGTTTGGGGGTTTAAAAAAGATTAATTGTATTTATTTATACAGTGAAAAAAAATCTTATTTTGAATTTTTGTCTTGTTTCTAGTCCTATAATCTACATTTCAAAGCAGAAACAAGATTATTCTCCTTACCCCATTGGCAGATATTTCAGCATGTTTTAAGGAAAAACTAAAAAACTTAATTTTGACTTTGTTCTGGAGATCAAAACAATATTTCTACTTAAGTATTTTTAGATATTTATACTAGAGACAAGCAAGCAAAAGTAATTGAAGGAATTTGATGATTTTAACTTTGCCCTATGCATTAATAGCCTAATCCTTGCATTAATAGTTTAATTCTGTTTTTAACTAATTACATGAACTTATGCTGATTCATCCTCATATAAACTTATGTGCTTAACCTCATATAACCTTGCTTCATAACAGCTGTGGCTTCGTGTGACCGATAAGAGAAGTTGAATCCAGAGAACTTGTTATCAGCAAAATGTTACAAATCTTTTTTTTTAGGCTGCGCTGCTTTCTCCAGGCACAGATGGGAGGGTGCAGGCTCACTCTCTCTTGTGTGTTCTGTTATGTGTGTTTTTCTGTGCAGAGTAGCTGTTCTACCTGATATCTGGAGGGGGGGAATGTGTGTGAGCGCAGCTGACACAGACTGCCTGTGCTGCTGTTCTCTGCCATCCACGGCCCTGTATGCTTTATCCATTTTATTCATTAAATTGATTTGAACCTATCTGAAACCTCTGACCAATCTTTTGCATTGTGACTATTCAATTTCTGTGCTTGGATACTTTTAGACTCCAAAGAAAACTGTCAAATAGAGCTATTCAAACTGTTTCGTGAAACTGAATCGCAATATTTAAAATCACAGAAAAATAAAATATGGCAATATCAGATTTTTCCAATATCGTGCAGCTCTAACTTGAATGATGACTGCACTTAATGTAAAGAATATTTGTTATTTAATACTTAAACTCAGCTGATTCTCATGTATTGCATAATATCACTCCGCCTGGTACAGCAGCATGGTTTCTTGGCTATTATGCCAGAATGAGAGTTTAGTTCTTACCAATATTGGCCTTGAAAATAGTCTGGTTTTTTTCGTTTTCTGTAGGTTTTGTTACATGAAGACTCTAGCTATAAAAAGGAAATTGATCAAAACCCTTTTTTGAATTAAATGCTAATAGTCAAATTCAATTCTATCCATTATGCTAAGCAAAAATTGACACCCGCAGAACAAGATATCAGCTAAATAGATTCAGAAATGGTTCAAGTCAAGCACTCTAGCACACTTGTAAATTGAGCGTTTTTCAAAAAGGATGGAGTGTTCCTTTAAGTTATTTCAAGACATACGCTACTGTTTGTTCAGTCATTTATAATCTGAAATTGTACTGCAGTCCTTTTGGCCCTCAAAGAATCCTGAAAAAAGCATTACATTTTATTAAAATACCTAGTACATATATTTAAAATCAGTTACTACAGTACAATAGTTATACTGAGAATGTTATTATTCTTGTATTTATCAGCTAAGATGTCTCAACGAGCAAATACTTTTTTTATTAATTGACCTCTGTACTAAGAATTAACAATGTATTACAACAAAGGACAGATATAGTTTTAGCTTTTACTACAAGATATTTTAGGTAATATCTTTTTAATTTGATTATTTTGTAATGTAACATTTCAGTTCAACAAACTTCTTCCTGACCACAAATATTTAAACAGTAATGTAAATTGTGCTTGTGTTTACCTAATTTTATTTTTATTTTTAAATTGTTATAATATTTTGTTTACAAAAAGATTTTAGGCATCTCAACATTACAATATACACTCACCGGCCACTTTATTAGGTACACTTGTCCAACTGCTTGTTAATGCAAATTTCTAATCAGCCAATCACATGGCAGCAACTCAATGCATTTATGCATGTAGACAAGGTCAAGACGATCTGCTGCAGTTCAAATTGAGCATCAGAATGGCAAAGAAAGGTTATTTAAGTGACTTTGAACGTGGCATGGTTGTTGGTGACAGACGGGCTGGTCTGAGCATTTCAGAAACTGCTGATCTACTGGGATTTTCACGCACAATCATCTCTAGGGTTTACAGAGAATAGTCAGAAAAAGAGAAAATATCCAGTGAGTGGCAGTTCTGTGGGCCAGACTGGTTTGAGCTGATAGAAAGGCAACAGTAACTCAAATAAACACTTGTACAACAGAGATATGCAGAAGAGCATCTCTGAATGCACAACACATCCAACCTGGAAGCGGATGGGCTACAGCAACACAAGACCACACGGGTGCCACTCCTGTCTGCTAAGAACAGGAAACTGAGGCTACAATTCGCACAGGCTCACCAAAATTGGACAATAGAAGATTGGAAAAACGTTGCCAAGTGTGATGAGTCTCGATTTCTGCTGTGACATTCAAATGGTAGGGTCTGAATTTGGCGTCAATAAAATGAAAGTATGGATCCATCCTGCCTTGTATCAGTGGTTCAGGCTGGTGGTGGTGGTGTAATGGTGTGGGGGACATTTTCATGGCACACTTTGGGCCCATTAGTACCAATTGAGCATCATGTCAACGCCACAGCCTACCTGAGAATTGCTTACCAGTGTACCCATCTTCTAATGGCTACTTCCAGCAGGATAATGCACCTGTCATAAAGCGCGAATCATCTCAGACTGGTTTCTTGAAGATGACAATGAGTTTACTTTACTTAAATGGCCTCCACAGTCACCCGATCTCAGTCCAATAGAGCACCTTTGGGTGTGGTGGAACAGGAAATTTGCATCATGTCAATATGGACCAAAATCGCTGAAGAATATTTCCATCCTTGTTGAATCTATGCCACGAAGGATTAGGGCAGTTCTAAAGGCAAAAGGGGGTGCAACCATGTACTAGTAAGGTGTACCGGATAAAGTGCCAGGTGAGTATATAATATTATAATATAATATTACCTTTAACAGTAATATCAACCCCTTAACTGTCACCGTGCCACAAATACATTTTTCAGTACACTTCAATTAATGATCATAATAATAATACATCATAAATCAAAATAAAATGCATCTGCTAAATGACCATGTAAATGTCATTTTTATGTGAAGCTGAACTTATCTTGATAAACTATATACCATTTGCATACACCATTTTCAAGTGTGAACTCAAAAAGTGGTGTGAGAGTTAAGGGGTTTTAAATGTAAATTTAAATAAGCTTAGATAGCAGCAAAGGTGACATTACTACAAGACTGAAACTGAAATGAAAGCTCTCTTTAACTGATAATGAACTGGCTCAGATAAAGGAAGAGTTTGAACTAAAGCAGAGCTGCTGAAATCAAAACCTCTCTTCATAAATACTGCAGTGAAAGTAAATGCAACACAGACATCAACAGTGTTTGCAGAAGCTGGAAGGAGGAGGAATGGAAGAGTCAATGGGAGGAAAATGTGAATGACAAACTGAAGAACAGGAAAGAATGAAGCAGAAGCCTTGGAAAAGGGCGGTTTAAGGGTACAGTTCACCCAAAAATAAAAACTCTGTCATCATTTACTTGCTTCAAAACAAAACAAGATATTCTGAAGAATGTTGGAGGAAAAAAAACAAAAACGGCTATTGACATCCATAGTATTTTTGTTCATACTATGGATGTCAGTGTCAACATTCTTCAGAATATCTCGTTTTGTGGTCAACAGAAAAAAGAAACTCATGAAAGTTCAGAATCACTTGAGTGTGAGGAAATCATGAGTATTTTTTTTTTTTTTTTTTTTTGGTGAACTGTCCCTTTAAGTAAAAGTGCAATGCAGCTGTTGCTTGTGAGTTCTTCTGTATTACACACACACAGCCATGCTCTGGTTTGGTGTCAGTAAGACAGCAACTTCAACTCGCATCTAAACGTGGAATAATTTAAATGTTGAGCTGTTAAAGTTCAAGTACACTTCAGATTATTTACATGCACATAGTACATTTTATTTATTCATACATTTTATTATTATTTTCAGGTGGTTCGGAAGACCCACCCCTCGCTGACATAGGTCCTACATGAGCTCATTTGTCTTATGACTGCTATTAAGACCTTTGGTTAAGGTGTTTGAATCTATGCTGCCCTCTGGTGTTCTCTCTGTGTGTTTGCACTTTGTTCGAAGGCGGTTCCTTGAGGAAATTTGATGACGGATTCGATTGGTTCTCATCTCAACCTACCCTGAATAAAAAGAAGCACTGGAGCACTGATCGAGGCCTTTTGTGCCACAATGACTTGTTTTACGCATTAGCTTTGTGCGGGCCCTTGTGTTCCTCCAGCGCATTTCTGTTTTGCCCACCATTGAGCAGTATGCCAGAGAGAGAGACTGAAATTAGTTTGGTGTGTAAAGAAACATTTAAGAGTGTGAATAATGTTGTGACTTTTTTTTATTTTTCTCCTGTCATTTCTTGTTTCAATTTGTAAGTTTATTCTTGCTCATTTATTTCTACCCATAACGTTAAGAATTGTGGTTAACACTACACACTTATAATAATATATAATACACACTTGTGAATAATTGTGAGAAGAGAAGCAGGGGGATTGACGGAACATTGTTTTTGTTGTTGTTGTTTTTTTTTGTACATTTGTTATTGTTTTGGGGAAAAGGGAGTTAGGCAAGTAATTGCTGTATTTTATTAATTATTTTCTGTGTTGGGCAGTAGTAGCTTAAATACATTTCTCAGTAGCGTGGCGGTAGCGTCGCTACTTTGTAAACCCAATGGCTTTCAGTAGCGAAGCTGTTTTTCTAGTCAAGTTGTGCAGTGGCGTCCACACAAGCTACAATTACCGATCGCAGATCAATAAATGACAGCACGAACATTCACGGAGCTGTGAGGCCGGTGTCTAGCCAATGAATGTAAATCCATATGATGGATTCTTCTTCCTGTTTTACGATGGTTGACAACAAACTTTTTGGTGCTTTACTGCCACCTCTTACTCTGGTCGGTGACATCGCAAATCAGTCATTGGGCTGACACGAGAAACTTGCTTGATGGAAAGATGACTGAGGGAGAGGAGTTATACATGTACATATATAGTTTACTTATTATTATTTCATGATAGTTAATAATGATACTACAATATGTAAATTAGTGCAATTTAATGCTTATTCATAAATGTCTCCCTTTACTATACATTACTATAGTATTTTAAATGCGTAACACCTGGTTTTATTGGATTTTATGTTTTTGCTGTTATATATTACAATTAGTTTCTGTTTGGTACAATATTATTTACAGTAAATAACTGAACAATTCTGCCTTATATGTTTTATTGACAGTTTTAGTGATCACTAAGATATGAAGGATAGCTTAAGTTGCTTCGATTTAAAAATTTAAATAGCAAAAATAGCTTAAATATACCTTAGATACTTTTGCAAAGTAGCTTTTAGCTTAGCTTGCTACATTTCTCAGGGTGTAGCTTTTAGTGTAGTTAAGCTACATTTTAAGTAGTGTAGCTGCTATTAGCTTAGCTCACTACATTTTCAACTAGCTTGCCCAACACTGATTATTTTAATTTTCTTCAGGTAAGATAATTGGTAAATAAAGATATTTTTGTTTGTTATTTTGGCCTGGTCTTCCTCTGAAGATATATCCTTATCTCATGTAATAAACAAAGCTTGTTAAATTCAAATTCTCTCTGGTATTGGCTCTCTTTTCTTTTCTGTTGTGATCGACCCCTAGACAGTCATAACAACTGCTATGCCATCATAAATAGTGAAAATAACCCATTGAAAATGACTTTAAGACCAAGCGAAATACTCTGTTGGCTGTCGCTTCGGTGTGACTTCAGTTAATCAGTTTTGTCCAATGCAAACAATTATTTTCATTTTATGATCTGATGTAAGTGAAGTCATCTTTTTCTGCTGTATTGTTTTTAAATAGAGAAAACATTTCACAAGTAACTTTTATTCTAAATCTGGGATGGTATTTTTGAAAGAAAAATGAGCAATAAAAAGGTCTAAAGCACCAAAAGCGGACTATATTAAATTAATTTGGATATTTTTTGGCTATTGTTGTTAACCATGAAGTTTTGAATGTACTTTTTTTTTTTTTACATAAGAGGCTAGAAAAATTGTGAAGCTCTACCTTATTCATTCATAATCTGGGGTTGCCACAGTGGAATGAACCGCCAACTTATCCAGCATATGTTTTACGCAGCAGATGCCCTTCCAGCTGCAACCCATCACTGGGAAACACCCATACACTCTCATTCACACACATACACTAGCTTACCTAATAGGGTATATGCCGAAGCATGCTAATAGGACTTTTCATTTGCCAGTAACCTGGGTTAAGCGCTTCCGGTGAACTGTTTGCAATTGCAAAATCGGCACGTTTAAGGTCTGTTTTCTTTAAAAAAATCAGCGATCTCCACTGTCTAAGTGATATCTGATATAAAGTGGGTCTTAGATTGTACAAGAAGCACTGCATTGAGTTACATTTCCCCCACCATGTCTTCATAATATGAGCATTTATTTTACCCCAGTATATTCAATAAAGCTTCTGCGCTAGCCTGCTGATTCTGACAGGCTCGTGCGAGTAAACGGCTTTTTGTCTCATTTTACGCTTGAGCAACTAAATGAATGCAAAGTCTATTTAACTGAGTGTATTTTAATTATATTACAAAATAGATGCTGTAAAAGGAATCATATAAAATGGAAAAAAAGTCACAATAAACGGGAAACGGAAGTTTATCAGTATGGGAAAACACTAGCTCGGTATTCACATATAACGGATGTCTATAGACTTCTCTATATTATTATATTTTATATTATTATTATGTTTGAATGATTTCTTTATTAATCAAATGGTCAAATTCTGGCGCTGGCCAGTTTGTTATTTGCCCAATAAATGACAATAGACTACAGTTTTTAATTTAAAACATTAACAGATTCCTATTTTTTTCTAATGATGTATTGTGTATTAAAGTAGTATTTTAAAAATAAGTCTCTTTTCATATTTCTTTAATGTACATCTTTAGGGAATATTTTGGCACATTAAAAAGTGTGATTATGCTGACCATCCGACTCTAAAAAATAGAGTTAAAAAAAACGTCACTAAAAGGAGTATAAAAATCTCATAAATAAATAGAAAATGAGGCGTATAACTGAAAAAGAGAAAAAAAAAGGGAGCCTTTCCACAAGTCTGGCTTTGGGCTTGACTTACATGTCTTTCATAGTATACTGTCTTTTGATAGCATACAAGCACGATGCATGCGCACTAGCCCTTTGTTCACTTTTTTTTGAGTGATAAGTTAAAGTTGTCCTCAATTAAACAACAGTTGCAGACAGTTTCTTAAAGGCACGGTTCACCCAAAAATAGATCTGTCATCATTTACACACACTCAAGTGGTACTTTTATGACTTTTTTCTCATGGCAAACTCAAAACAAGATATTTTGAAGAATGCTGGATGGAAAACAGCCAGTGACATACATAGTAAGAACAAAAAAACACTTCAGCATATCTTCATTTGTGTTTAACAGAAAAAAAACGTGGATGATAACAGTAGTATGAGGTAAATGATTGCAGAATTTCTATTTTTGTGTGAACTATCCCTTTAATTCCCTCATACATGCACTCATAAACGCTGAATCCTTTTGTCCTCTTCAGGTTTTTATTGTTATTCTTGGAAAGCATTTAGACAGCACTTTTTAAAATGCGTTTTGTGACCTTCATAAATCTTCTACAAATTTGTGCACGAGTTTCATTTAAAAAAGTAAATGCTTATTTTATTTTATTAGTTAAATATATGAAGACAATCAGGCCCAAACTCTATTCATTTTGAAAGTGTCACTAGTTTGAGTGTATTGGGGCACTGGTATTAACTGAAGCAGATCTAATGTTTGACTTTTCATACATGTTACCCAATATACCAATGTATCTCATACAGTCGAAGACTAAGTTATAAGCCCTCCTGGGAAATGTTTATTTTTATTTTTTTAATATTTCCCAAGTGATGTTTAATGGAGCAAGGACATAGTAGGGCTAGAAGGGACATTTCACAGGAGAGCTAATAATTTTGTCTTCAACTGTATTCATTTGAGGCAGCACATTTGTCATGTGGTGTTCCCCAGGGATCTATTTTAGCCCCTATTCTTTTCTCCTTATATATGCTTCCTCTGGGCTCTATTTTTCGAAAACATGGTCTGTCTTTTCACTGTTATGCAGATGACACCCAAATCTACCTGCCTTTGAAACAACGTTCAAATGGGCTAGAGACCCTTATGCTCTGCTTGTCGGATGTGAAAGACTGGTTGTCCTTGAACTTTCTAGATTTGAATGAAAGTAAGAGTGAAATGATTTTGATTTTGTCAGAGCACCGATAGTTAATCTAGAAAAATTACGTTTTTCTATGAAGCCCTGGGTAAAAAATCTTGGTGCTTCTTTCAGCTTCGACTATTAAAAACAGTTACATCCATTTTATCTAGAAAAAAATGTGAAAAAATATTCCATGCGTTTATCACCACTAGATTGGACTATTGTAACTCATTATACTTTGGGATTAGTCAGAAAACCTTATCCCGGTTACAAGTAGTTTAAAATGCTGCTGCAAGGCTTTTAACAGGGACCAAGAAACATGAGCACATTACACCAGTTTAACGCTCTCTGCACTGGCTGCCTGTGCACTATCGAGTCACTTTTAAAATGCTTCTGAACATCTCCCATAATGGACAAACAATCTGAATGTGTATGTACAGTGCTAATGATTTTTGAACACATACCCTACCGTACATGTAAAAACTGAAGCATACTTTGAGCTAATGGGATCAGATGCAGGATATACGTGTATGTTAATAAATGTGATGACATTGGGAAATCGCACAAATGTGTCATGCTTACAAATGAAACCCGCATAAACATTCATATATTAGGACTTCTTGGAGTTTTTTGTTAACTGTTACCAAAACATGCTTTTCAGAGAGCTGTTAAAAGATATGCAGATGGCACAAGTGCAACATTTTATGCAAATAATTTTGGTAAAAGCTTAGACAGAAGAATGAAACGCAAACATGGCAAGAGAAGAAATGTGAAGCGTTTACACATCGGTCAGAAGAAACCAGGAGAGAAACTACTGATGTGATTCTTATGAGCGATTTCATCTAAAGACTGAAGGCATAGACATCATATAAAACAGACTGACACACACCGTCTTTCACCAGACCTTTGATGCCATTATTTTGTAAACAATACTGTTAGATTGTTTTGGGTTGATAAGATTGATTTTTAAAAAGAAATTAACAGTTATATTTAGCTAGAATTCATTAAATTGCAAAGAGATGCAGCGATATTGAATGTGCCTTGGCTTCTTTTAAATATTGATAATTTGACAATTTTTATAGTAATAATTAATTTGTTAATTAATAAATTAATTAATAATTAAAAATTTTAATATAAATAAATAATTGTACATTAAAATTTGGTCATTTTGAAAGAAATGCAAATATAATTGGACCTGCAGATAGGAATGCACAGGTATGGAATTTTTGACCGATAACCGATAACATTGTGTGTATGGGCACACAATAAATACGCTATATAAATGCACATTACACATTTTAATTTGGTAATTTTGAAAGGAAAGCAAATAAAATTGGATCCTGCTGATTGGGAGACACTGAAATGGAATTTTTGACCGATAAGCAATAACTTTTGCGCTTAGAGTGTAGGGTCATAATCAACAAATGTGTTATATAAATGCACATTACATTACATTACAATTTGGTAATTTTAAAAGAAATGCAAATAAAATTTGATCTGCAGATAAGGATGCACCGATCTGGACTTTTTGACCAATACCGATAACCGATAACTGTTGCATTTCGGGTGTATGGCCATAAAAAATAAATGTACTACATAAATGCACATTACATTACAATTTGGTCGTTTTGAAAGAAAAGCCAATAAAATTGGATCCTGCTGCAGATAGGAATGCACCGATACTGAATTATTGACCGATACCAATAACTGCTTAGATTTGACCAATAGCTGATATATTAATCGATAAATGTAAATAAAAGTTTTTTTTTTTTCATACAGTGAACCAATGATTTTATTTTAAAACCTAAACTTCAGAAAAGTTTGTACTGATCTCTGAACTTTATTAATCAACTATTCTTTTTAATGGACAACTTTTATTTATATAATATATTATATGCCTGTCCTACACAAAAATGCATAAATAAAGCACTGTAAAGTCACTATAAATAAATAAAAATGTAAACATCAGTAAAATAAAAAAATAGTGGCAGTCAGCAAGCAATTGAAGTTGTTCAACCAGTGGAAAAATACATAATTTATCGGCTTATTGATATCGGTCTTACTAACTCAAGATATTGGTTTAACTAACTGCAAGATATCGGTCTTGCTAGCATCTGTCTAACTCAATATATCGGTCTAACTAATTGCAAGATATCGGTCTTACAAACTCAAGATATTGATCCAACTTACTCAAGATATTGGTCTAATTGCAAAATATCGGTCTTACTAACTCAAGGTATCGATCTAACTTACTCAAGATATCGGTCTAACTACTTGCAAGATATTGGTCTTACTAACTCAAGATATCGGTTTAATTGCAAGATATCGGCCTTACTAACTCAATATATCAGTCTAACTTGCTCAATATATCGGTCTTACTAACTCAAGGTATTGATCTAACTTACTCAAGATATCGGTTTAACTAATTGCAAGATATCGGCCTTACTAACTCAAGATAACGGTCTAACTAATTGCAAGATATCGGTCTTACTAACTCAAGGTATCGATCTAACTTACTCAAGATATCGGTTTAATAATTGCAAGATATCGGCCTTACTAACTCAAGATAACGGTCTAACTAATTGCAAGATATCGGTCTTACTAACTCAAGGTATCGATCTTACTTACTCAAGATATCGGTTTATTCCAAGATATCGGTCTTACCAACTAAAGATACTGGTCTAACTAATTGCCATTTATAACGTTATCATTATAAGTTGACAACATTATAAACAACAATTATTAGACAATATCAATATGGCCGATATATAGTGTGCATCCTTATCTGTATAAAAAAAATTCTGAAGATTATTTTGAGATTAATTAGCGTTCTGAACCTCATTTTCTGTTTTCATCAAAGGATCTGTTTTTGAAACTCCTATCGGGTAAAGGTTTGAGTAAAAGTTTGATACTTGTTTTATTCTATAAAATGTGATGACATGTGATGTAAATTATTGCAAATTTCAAATAAAAACAGTCATTCTGAGTTTTTTTTTTTTTTTTTTTAATCAACTGGTCGGAAGAACTAATGTTTATTTGTTGCGACTGAAAATTTTCCACCCAATGATTTTTTTTTTTAAGTCAAACATCTGTGTTTTGAATGAATAAACGCCAGTTTTTCTTATTTTATGTACAAAAAAGTGCTCTAAATTAGAAGCATAATTGAACAATAAGGATTCAATTTAATAAATCATCACTGTAGTTATAGCTTAATTCTTTCCAAAATGATTCCTTTATAAAACTTTGACAAACTAATTTGTTTCTAAATATGCGCTTATTTCTATATCTGTATGGCAGGCAAAAACCTGGAGAACTGATCAATTGCACACCATAAGACCACAAACGTGCGTTAAGCAAATAAACGATATCGAGTTTGACTTGAAAAGGTCAGTAAGAGAGGTCAGAGGTCAGTCTGATATACGCATGTCTATGGGTGGATGAGGTCAAAGTTGCTGGATTACTTGGATCTGTGGCTGGTGCTGTTGCTGGAGCCTCGGGGACGGTAGGCTGGGCCCGGACCCCTCCAGACCACAACCCAGCTGGGACAGCACTACCACGGACAGACGGGAAGGTGGAGGAAGAGGAAGAAAGAGGGAGGGGAGAAGGAGGTCACAGGAAATAAAAGGTAGAATGTAGCAGAAAGAGGAAAAGTGGCATCCACCATTATGTTAATCAAATGACAAACCCAGATAATCAAAATTAAACAGGTCTGACTGACTTTGATTCACTAATCCACTGATATTAGCATCCTTGGGAAATATGAGCATAAAAAAGGCTGTAAAAATGTCTTTGTTTAAACTTTTAATATTTGGATCAAAATATAAACAAAAAATAAGCTCTTATTGAAAATAAATCAAATGCAGACACAGAAATTAAAACTTTTAATTAAACAAAATTAAATTTGTGTTGGGGGGGTTGGGGGTGTAGGGCGGGGGTGTTGTCGCGAACGAAAGAAAAGAACAGGGGGGTGTGGGGGGATTAGAATCGTCCTAGGGCTGCGAAAACGGAGCGATTTGAAAAGATGAACGTCATCTTCACTGTATGCACATTTATAACAAAACGAAGCCTATATTATTACTACCTCTTTCACTTTCATTGAAAAATGCAAAACATACCCCCTCTCATGCTGAATATCAGTTTTAATAATCAATTATGGCAATCAATAATACAATAAGTTAATACAATATAGGAAATAAAGGCAAGCATTCAGTCAAATGAGCAAAATTAGTGTACATGGTTAACGTTACATAAATTAATGTATTAATTTAACTTTGCGCTCAAAACAAGTTACCTGAGAACAAGTAGGCTAATATGAATTGAAGATCACGTTTAACAACTATAGTCAGATGAGGGTCCAGCGGTAGATCCTTGATGAATTGTCAAAATGTCACACAGGGAGGTGTGCTCAAAGCACCTGCTGACTGCCTGCAGCTCAGACATCCGCATATGCTGCAGCGCATGACAGAGTGTGTGTATGATCATGTTATGTGCATTTTCAGTAGTATATTGTGGCCAGAGAGCTTTTCCGCTAAATGGAACGCCAGTGTGGACGTGGATCTTATTCGTTGTAAATGCCATAACACTAAAACGTATTAGTGTAAACGGAGCCTTAGTAGGATGGCCTGAAAAATCTCCAAGATTTTGCTATTTTGTGACCCTCAACCACCTTTCGCCTCAAATCCCAGCTCTGTTCTCCAGTTTTACCCATCGCGAATAATATCCTGTTCCCAATCATCTAGGGATACAATAAAATGTACAATATCATTGGGAATATACCTCAAAAACATTTAGCTCATTTATCGGGGTACCAATAATTATGCACACATATACTTTAAGATATGCGCTTGGTGTTAATTGCATGTTTTCAATAAGAGTACTGTATTACTGTCTATATTTTGAGCAAAACATAGCTAGAAAATGCAGAAATTAGTTGAATCTTGATGTTAAAACACAACCCACCATTACCAACATCACTGTTTATAAAAAGTGTTGGAGAAAAAAGCCTCTAGTCTCATCCAGTTTATCTGTTATTTTTTGGGGGCGACAGATCAAAAGGTTAAACAATAAAGATTTTCTTCCCAGCCTTCTTTGCTCATATTTCCCAAGGATGTCAATATTAGTGGAGGGCACAGTATGTTGAGATTAGTATGACACGCTACAAAATCTGAATGCATTAGTATGTCTACTGATTGTGTTAGTGTGTGTTAGAGATGTATCTGGACTGGAGGACTGGCAGAGGAATGAGACGCGTGTATGTGTCCAGTGTGAGTCTGTACCTGCTGCTTGAGGAGACATGAATCCTCCGACGCCGGTCAGATTAATGACGGCCGTCTGCTGCGCTGACAGACCCTGCTCTGCCGTCAGACCCCCGTCAGCCTGATTTACAGAGGACAGACCGATCACTGAGCTTTCATTGATATGTGTGCTTTCATTTCTTTTTAGTTCAGCAAGAAATTGAACAGGGAACTGTGAGACTTCAAATATTAAATTGCAGTAAATAAGAACTAAATATAATAAATAAATAAATAAACTATACAGGAGGGCTATTCAATTTGTTTGTCATGGGGGCCAGTTCATGAAAAGCATCCCAAACGAGGGGCCGGAGAGTTATGATTTGCAATATAAGTGATGACACAACAGCATATAAGAGCACATATGCTGTATTTGTGCTCATAAAGACACCCACGTTGACTTTTTCTACATTAAAACGTTAATATGTAGTATTTTAAAACTGCATAACATCAATGCATTGTACAATGTGGCTTTTTTTTACAAGCATATCCAAATGTTGTATTTCGAGGCACAAAATCAGTGTATTGCTCAAGTAGGCTTCTTCTACAGTGCATTCAGAAACATTCATATGTTGTGTTTTAAACTGCGTAACAATTAGGGATGCAACGATTATAGATTTTGGTTGTACGATTCTATAGTATGAAGAACAATCCCAGTTTCACTGTTATCACCATTATTATGCATTTATTAAATTTAAAACACTACTAGTTTAGAAAATAACTGCTTATATTTTAAAGTATTGTTTATTGCTGCTCAGTAACCAAATACAGCACAAAATATTAATAATAAACAAACAATAGTCCATTTCTCTCTTTGGACCTAGAAATAAATGAAAAGGTTTTTGATCATTTTACAATAAAAATGAATGGCCGAACAGTAAATAAATAAATAAAAATAAGCATAAATAAAATATAGTATTTGTCTAAAGTTAATTTAAGATATAAACTAAGAATTTAAATGAACTGTTGTTATCTGTGTTTATACATACATAAACATTTCAATAATTTGTCTAACATATCTTTTGTTTACATTGCATTAAAAGCCACGTACAACTCTCACCACTACAGCGTAAGATAATTTCTACTGTGTGCGTCAGAAGAGCGTGGGTGCGTCAGTCCGCTTGCGAGCCGTGCGCGCACCACTCCCAATATGTGCACGTCTCCATTGGAAATAATGAACTTGTGTGCGGAAAAGACGCAAAATGTCAACTGCTTGCTGCTATAGGTAATCCAATGTTCATGTGTAATTCGGCATTGAGAAGCCATTATTGAATAAAAGCGGGGTTAATAGTGGAATCGGCTTATCGTTGCATCCCTATTAACGATATTACTGCAATGTACAAAAGGCCTTTTCTACAAACACATCCATGTTTTCGGCTGCTTGTGCCACTCGCTCAATGTCAGGTGACTCGCTCTCTGCGCAGCCTTCAACTGCAGCTCGTGCTGTATTGAACAGACACACGTCACTTTATAACTATAGCGGCGGTTTGTCGACTAAATTACATTTATTTTTGATGTCTTGGTCACACTATTTGGAGGGCCGGAACAAACTGCAGAATATATATATATATTATATTTTTAAAATGTATTTATTGTTCCATTTCTATGCGTTATACATAAATTAAACATTTACATTACATTGATATAAAGAAAAAATCTAGGCTAAAAAAAAAAAAAAAAAAAAACGATGAATTGTGCATTAGAATGTGTTCAAGAAAATAAAAAAAAAATAAATAAAATACGATGACAGATTAGATTTGCGTTTGCTCAGCTAATAAAATATTTGCGCTATTGGTGAGCATGTGTCAGGTTAGTTTGATTGGTGTGTTACACATTGGTGTGTTCCACATGTTGCCTCGTTAGTGAGAGTTCGCCAATTCAGCATGTAAAATCAGCCTTTGCACACTCAAAGTTGAGAGGGAGAGAGCGCTCTGATTGGCTACTCGGCTACAAATCAGAGCAGGAGGATAAAAACTTAAGTGACGAAACTAACCATACGACGCAAATATGTATGTGTGCAGCACTTGCTTATAGTTTGTATGTGTGCAACATTAGTTCCCTTTGAGAAATGACAATACCGACTACTGCCACCTGCAAGTGTGGAGAAATACAGAAACACAAAAACACAATGTATTTTCTGGTTTCAGTCGGCTGATGTTCGTTTGGTTTGTTCACACACTCACCGACTCCCCCTGCTGCTGTGGGCTGGATGTGGCTGACTGACTGCTTTGCTGTTGAGGGGAAAACTGCTGCTGCTGTAGTGAGTTAAATATCAGTGGTCCCGTAGGAAGCTGAAACAAAACAAAATACACCAATTAATAATGAGAAGAAAGCAGAGTGATCATCATGAAAACGCATTTTCTGAGAAATCTCCCTCACCTGGAGGAGGTTGAGCGGCCGGAGTCCTGGGCTACTGTTCAGACCGAAAGGCCCGCCTGCGGAAACAACATTACCATCAGCATCAATTCAAAACTGTTCGTCAGTTTTTTAAACTAAATATGACTCTATTATAAATAAAATAATATAACATAATAATAATAATAATAATAATATGATATTATTAAATTATAATAATATTATATCAATATACTAAATTACTATTATACTATAATATATTTAATTATAATAATCTAATAATATTATTATATTATTAAATTATAATAATATTATATTAATATTAATAATAATTTATTATTTATTACACTAGTGTGTGCACATCACTAATTGAAATCATATATGGGCGTATCAAAATTACTTGGTTCCTCAGTGCACCGCGATGCAGATGCGGACAATTCGATATCGGTTCAGTAATAATCATAACCGGTTATGACATACTGACGTCATTTATCTCCTACACGTGATGTCGCAGGAGAATGCTATGGCGAAGGAGGCGAGGACGAGTAAGTAAAACGTTCCTACTACTTATTAAAAAGCAGATAATTGTGCACAATAAACTGCTTGTGAGTTTGTTGGACAGTCTTTCACTGACACTGAAGAAGGCACAGCACATGAGCCGCTCTTTCACTACTAGGGAGAAATGCGGTCATGTTCGTGAGGTAACTTTTCCTCTCCTCTTGGCTGATCCAGACACAGAGCATGCCTGTGGTGCAAGTTTTCTCCACTGCGTCTATAACAGACTGCCCGTGATAACCGCGCATTATGCACATATAGACTGTAACCACGGCTGTTCTTCCTGCGTCAATCATCAGTGAAGAGCGTTTTCATTTTTACGCCAAATCGCAGGCATTTCTGTTGAGCAAGTGAAGACAATGACCAATTATAATGGACCTCGCTTGACAGTGCTCAAAAACCACATGCTCTTTTGTGGATGTATTTGAGTTTTGTTTAAAACATTGAAACAGAGTGTTTTCTTTGAGCAGGTAAAATTAAAGATACAATTCATATATCTGACTGCTTGTATTAAAGGACTAAACTGTAATACAAATAATATATAAATATTAATATATTTATAGATTTTCATACAGTTTTTTGTTGTGTTGTGATGAAAAACTCTTTATGAATTTGTGTTGTGATGAAAAACTCTAATTATGTATGGAACGCATCGTCAATGCACCGAGACATCGAATTGAACCAAATCGATGGCATGATAATCGTAACCGAACCAAACCAAACCGTGAGACCAGTGTTTGTTCACACCTCTAATCATATTTATCACAATAACAAAACACTAGTATTCAATCAACTTCTGAAAAATAAGTAAACAAGCAAAAATTAAACTCTAGCTGGCTTTAAAATAAAAGCATGGATTAATCCTGCTTTGTATCAATGGTTCAGGCTAGTGGTGGTGTAATGGTGTGGAGGATCATTTCTTGGCACTGTGTTTATATATTCACAGAGAGGTTTTACCTCCTGGAGCTGCAGGCTGCATGGCAGGCAGAGCTCCAGACATGAGACCGCCAGAAGGTAAAAGTCCACTCAGTGGGATACCAGATGCCAGAGTCCCAGGACTACAACCCAGCATCGAATTAGAGCCGCTCATCAGAGTCTGCGGACTGCTGTGTGTACGAAAAACAAAGGTCGAACCGAGGTCAGTCATATAAACAGGGTTCACACTTTAAGCCAAATATCAAAATCCCTCACTTTTCCCTGACTCTCACTGACAAAAAAATCTTAATTTTCTTAATTTCATTGACAAAAAAAAACCTTAAGATTAAGACAAAACAATCTTAATCTCAATAATAGTAAAAACAGGCTGCTGCACTTATATATTAATAATATAATATTAAAATGGTTTTAGCATCCATATAATTTTGCATGACTTGAATAGCCACTATAAGAACAAGGAATAATTTACCTCAGATTTAGAAAAAATCTGAAGTACTTGTTGTTTGAGAGATTGTGAAGATTGATAGCAGTTTTACAAATATTATATTAAACTTTCTGTCAACTACTTTTTAACCTGCACTTTTTGAAGTGGTCATTTTGAAGCCAAAGCTCTTAAAAAGGACGTTATGCTGACATGTTTGCCTTAGGTCTAGTCTGGTGACTGCTTTTGACTTCAGTGGCTGCAAGTTCATGAGCTTGAAAGAAATAAAATGGAGCTGAAAAATAGCTCAACCATAACACTTGGTGTGAAACTGCAAAAAAAAGGTTCTTTCTTTCTTTCTATCTATCTATCTATCTATCTATCTATCTATCTATCTATCTATCTATCTATCTATCTATCTATCTATCTATCTATCTATCTATCTATCTATCTATCTATCTATCTATCTATCTATCTATCTATCTATCTATCTATCTATCTATCTATCTATCTATCTATCTATCTATCTATCTATCTATCTATCTATCTATCTATCTATCTATCTATCTATCTATCTATCTATCTATCTATCCATATATACATACACACACACACACACACACACACGCACACGCACACGCACACACACACACACACCTATATATATCTATATATACACACACATACAGATGAACCCCGAATTATTAGCCCTCCTGAATTATTATCCCCCTGGATATTTTTTCCACAAGATTTGTCAACACATTTCTCAACATAATAGACTTAATAACTCATTTCTAATAAATGATTTCTTTCATCTGGCATGAGTACATTATATTTTACTAGGTATTTTTCAAGATACTAATATTCCACTTAATGTGACATTTAAGGGCTTAACTGGGTTAATTATGTTAACTAGGTAAGTTAGGGTAATTAGGCATAACATTATATAACAATGGTTTGTTCTGTAGACAACTGGAAAAAATACTGCATATGGGGGCTAATAATATTGACTTAAAAAAAATAAAACTGCTTTTATTCTAGCCGTAATAAAACAAATAAGACTTTCTCCAGAAGAAAAAATATTATAGGAAATACTGTGATAAATTCCTTGCTCTGTTAAACATAATTTGGGAAATATTTGAGGGCAAATACTTTTGACTTTAACTGTATATTGATAAATGAAAACATCCTTGATATGCCATGACTTGGACAAAAAAAAGGGACAAAAAACATTTATTCCTTTCAATGTCTGGAATAGACCTTTAAAAATTCCATAATAATGAAGAAACTCCATTTCATTTTCATTTCTAAAAAAATATCTCTTACCAAACTGAGCCCACCACGTTGATGAAGTTGAGCCCCGCAGGGTTGGTCATGACTTGTGAAGACGTGGTGCTAGACGTGGGCAGGGGGATGGTCATGACGGGCAGAGTCATCTGCTGCTGGGCAAAGGGCGTTAGCAGCGTAGGCGGCTGTGGAAGAGTGGGGTCCTGCGGGGTGGGCGTGACGGAGGGCGTGGCACTCTGAACATCGGCAGGGTGTGGCGTTGAACAAGGTGTGTTTGTGGGGGTGGGCGTGGAAGGCTTGGGAGTACCTGATCCTATGGGTGACAATGAAGAAGAAAATGGGAAAATTAGATATCAAATATATGGACTAGGAATATAAGATTCTGACGATATGATAACCTTGGATTAAAAATATCCGGGATTGTGATTACTGCTCTAAAATATGTTCCTTTTAAATGTCTGGGTAAAAACCAACACCTTTTTTCCTCATTGAATGCAATATATTTATTTTAACCTCCTAAACACTGCGTACCTGGTACCAGGTCCGTGACATCATTTTCTTTCGCATTCTTTACATTTTAAAGGTTTGTATTAGGGTTGGGCCATGTCGACCAATTTGGCATCATACGATGTCTAATGTAAACATCATGATAGAATTGCTGTCATAGGCAGCGGTGAATTAATTATTTCTTAAAGAATTAATTATTTGTAGCCTACCGTTTCAACTACCTGACTTTGTTTTACCCATAACCAAATCATAAATAAATAAAGATAAGTTGCACACAAATTACCATCTGTCAATCACTTTTTCCGCGGGACTCTGGCATGAACAGGCAGAGTCATCTGTGTCGTTATAATGGCGTCAACAAAATTTGGTTGGTAAAAAAGGTGCACAACCAACAGGAACCAACCAACAGTATCTGAGGTTTTCGCTAAAATGATTAAGTACAAGCGTGAAAGAGAAATATTGAAGCAGTGTACTGACCCACTGACTGCCTGGACCCGCTGTCTCGAATGCATGACAGTGTGTGTGTGGTCACGTGATGTGCGTTTCTCTAAAATGCCATTTTAAAACTAGGACATATTAGTGTAAACAGGGCCTAAGTGTGTATTTTTAGCGAGTTGATTTGTGACGGGGGGTGGGGCGGAGGATCGCGATGCCGGCTCAGCATCGTGGTGTCCATCGGCGATGGATGATGGCATCGTCTATCGGCCCAACCCTAGTCTGTATTGGCCCAATACTCCCATAAGTGGTTCCGTTCTAGCATCAGTTGGAATAGAATAGCTTTTGCATAGTTTATGATAAAGACATTTTTCTTTTTCCTATGATTACTGACATGTGCAGGAGCCAACAAAATTAATTACAGCAAAACCTAAAAGGTACACTTTCAAATTTGAGTTTACCAAAAAAGCGCCTCTTTTTTGGAGGGGTTTATTATAACACAGACAACATATACAATTATTTTAAAAGGGTTTGCGAGTGAAGGGCACAAGTCTAAACTCAACAGGAAATAAACAGGAAAAAGATTTTCTTGAAGGCGGAGTCACATAAGCCATGCCTCTTTCATCACCATTGACCAATAATTATTTGAAGGTGTTTATAAGCCAATGCAAACTTCTCAGGGAAATATGTAGTGATGGGTCATTCTTGAACTATTTGTTTATTTTGAATGATTCGTTCATTTGCTCGAATGAACGAAATGACTCGATAAAGGATTTGTTCATCTTGATGAGACTCAAAGGTCCAAGTCAATAAAATGATGCCAACTTCCCATAACTAGAAATTTGTATTGGACGGCTGTTTTGAACATTTTGTACAAACATGGTTTTGTCCCACACAGTTTGATTTAGCCTGAACTATATAAAGCCTGTGATGTGCGGTACTCACTCTGCATTGGCGAGAGAGCAGCAGGAGACAGCAGGCCGAGCTCTATGGAGTGTTTCCGGGAGAGCGACTGATTCTTTGAGGGTGGAGGTGTCGGGCACTTCAGATGTCCACTGGAGGCCTGTGTACTGTATGGGTTACCTAAACAACAGCAACAAGTGTTGGTATGTGTACTTTGTAGTTTTTATTTGGAATTACTATTATTTTGTTTATTGTGTACACTCATTTGAGGACAATCATACAATATTTCAAGGTACATTTGAATCTCAGTATGTGACCTCATGTGACATACAATATACTTACATTATTGTCAGGTGTACTAACTCTAACTAGAACTCAAATTTTGTTAAGTTATTAAAAAAAAGCATAAAAAAACTAAAAGAAAATAATAAAAATTAAAAGAATATTTACATCCAGGGTGAGAATGCATGTCATAATATAATTCCTTCTCAAATGACCACCTTCATTAAACACATGGGGTTAACATACAATACAACGTGAATATACAGTTAAAGTCAGAATTATTAGCCCCCCTTTAAATTCTTTTTTCTTTTTAAAATATTTCCCAAATTATGTTTAACAGAGCAATGAAATTTTCACAGTATGTCTGATAATATTTTTTCTTCTGGAGAAAGTCTTATTTTTTTATTTCGGCTAGAATAAAAGAAACTTTTAAGGTCAAAACATTTTAAGGTCAAAATTAATAGCCCCTTTAAGCTATTTTTTCAATAGTCTACAGAACATACCATTGTTATACAATAACTTGCCTAATTACCCTAACCTGCCTAGTTAACCTAATTAATCTAGTTAAGCCTTTAAATGTCACTTTAAGCTGGATAGAAGCGTCTTGAAAAATATCTAGTCAAATATTATTTACTTTCATCATGCCAAAGATAAAATAATCAGTTATTAGAAATGAGATATTAAAACTATTATGTTTAGAAAAGTGTTGAAGAAATCTGCTCTTTTTTAAACAGAAATTGGGGAAAAAATAAACAGGGGGCTAATAATTTAGGGGGGCTAATAATTCTGACTTCAACTGTATATAACCATATACATATACACACATTAGCATGTATTTATCAGTTGAGCATCCTCTATTTGTTTATAGCACCAAAATCAGGTCTTCTAAATGAAAGATATTCAAACCGTTTCCTCCATTTTCCCAGGAATATATCCTTCTTTAAATTAACAGAAGTGATTTTTTCTCATTGTATAGATCTCAATAGTTGCATCTATTCAATTATTTAAGGTTGGTCGCTCTTGTTATAGCCTTTTGCGTGTGATTGCGTAACTGGCAGTCATGAGAGCACACATCAGGTATTTATTGTCTGCCGTTACTGTATCTGGATTTACACAGCCAAAATATAACAACTTAATTTCTAGAGGTATATCTCTTTCAAATAGATGTTCAAGAGTCTCCTGTATTTATTTCCAATATTTTTGAACATACATACATTCCCAAAATATATGATAATGGTTCACTTCGTTACATCTGCATTTACGCCAACATTTTGAAGATTTGTTGGTATATTTGGTTGTTTTTTGGTATATTTGGGGTTTTGAAATATCTAATAATGTTTTCCAACATCATTCTTTCCAGTTTAATGATTTCCACTGAAATTCCCTCATATTTGACCACTCTTCATCAGTGAAGTTTATTCCACTTTCTGTCTTCCATTTTTCTTTAATGTAATATGTGGACTGTGTTTTCATTCTTCCCAGACTCTTATATTTCAGAGAGACTATTTTGTTCTTTATACCTGATGTGTGTGCTTTTTTAATTAGATCTATCAATAGATTCTGATTGTCTTCGAATTTTCCTTTTATTTTCTGATCATAATAATTTCACACCTGGAGGTATCTATAAAAATAATTTGCTAAAATAATTTATTTTTAATCAAAGAATCCTAAAACTAAACTATATTACAGTATCCACAATACTATGAAGCAATAAAAAAAATGTCAGCAGTGACAATTGAAAGAATCATTTTTAATCATTAATAATGACACTTATGATTGTCAGTGCTGAAATTATTTTTATATTACTATACCAATAATATCTGATCATACCAGAACAGCAAATCACCATATTTATAATGATTGCTCAAGGATCAAGTGACACTGAAGATTGGAGTAATGATGATGAAAAGTCAGCTTTGAATTACAGAAATAAATTACATTTAAAACTATATTCAATGAGAAAATAGTTATTTAAAATTGCAATAATATTTTACATTTTATCAGTTTTTACTGTATTTTTAATTAAATAATGGCAGCCTTGGTGAACAGGTGAACAGCTTCTTTTAAAACATTAAGAAATCTTACTTTTGACTGGGGGCAAATATCCCAGATCTCATAAACATACATAACAAAATGCAAAAAACACATATTACATATTTTCATAACTTGAAATATTCTTAGTACATAATAGTCATCATGTAGTGAATGCTTTTACACAGTAAAGATGTTTTTATTTGCAACCCAAGTGACACCAAATAGTCAGCTCTAACATCAATACTATTTTTATGACAACTATAATGGTACCCCATACAATAAATTTCCCACACCTCTGATGTACACATGTCTCACCGGAGTTAAAGTGTGTCTCACCTGAGGAGGCGCAGGCTGAGCCGGCTGGCAGTTTGATAGGAGGAGGTCTGTGTTTGACACCTTTTCCTAAAACCGAAGACTGGACCAGAGCAGAGAAACTATCAGTCTGCAAAAAGCAACAAACAGCCATCAAAATATACTGATTCTGCTCTAAGCCATGCAAAAAAATACACATGCATTTTGTTTCTGGCACAGGAAACTATTCTGCATCTACCAATTACTACATCTAACATGCAAATCTATCTCACATCGTCCTGAAATATGATCCTAAACCACAAAGCCAGACATAAGGGTCAGGTTTCTGAAATGGAGCTTTATACACAACCTGAATGCTGAATAAATATGCTTTTTCTCATTGATGTACGGTTGTTAAGATATTATATTTGACACAACAAATTAAAAATCTGGAATCTGATGGCTTAAAAAAAGTGCCTTTAAAGTTGTCCCAATTATTTACTTAGCAAGACATGTTACCGATCCAAAAGCTTTGATATTTTTACAGCAGGAAATGTACAAAATATCTTAATATGATCTTTATTTTATATTGTTATGATTTATGGCATAAAAATAAATCCAGAATTTTGACTCACAATGTATTTTAGCTATTGCCAAAAATAGGGGGCGGTTCACACAGAATGCATTTTTCCTTTTCAATGCGCTACTTTTCTATTGCTTTGCAATGTAAATGCACTTAACTGATGTGTGTGACCGTTACGTCTTGCTTTTTCTGAAGCAGATGCATGTGAACAATGCATTTTTAACTGCATTTTTAGAAGTATCAAGTTAAAAGATCTTCAAATTGTACAATCAGTGCTGCTCATTACTGTCAGTTCCACTGCAGTGAACCAATCAGAAGAACCAGGAGGCGGGGCAACCGTTCCAAGTTTACAGGGGCCGGTTGCACCAGCAGTGCGTAAGTTAAAACGTAGCATAGCTGTGACTTAAAAGGCACACTAAGTTACAATTTACGCACTACTGAATATTTTAGTGTTGCACCACTGAACGTAACGCTACGTTCCAACTAAATATTTACAGCAGCCTCCCCCCATGTCTAACAGTAGAAAAGAGACGACAGTGAGATTAGTTTACATAGAGGAGCTCGCGTTCATAATGAAGAATGATCTCCCTCCACTCACAGCCTTATTTTCCTCCCTAATCTCGCATTTTTTCGGGTTGTAAAAGAAGTTTCATTATTTTTAAGGAGTGTTTTGTGTTAATTGTATCAATCAATTAAAACGAGAATTTCTTCATGACCGAGTTCTTTTCCCTGCTCTTTTCTCTTTCATGTGTAGGACTGACTGTAATTTAATGTACTATAAAAATGTGATTTTTAAAATTAATTTTCATAGGGTAGTGATGTTTAGCTGCATTAGTTGCAGAATTTTAATGCTGTTTAACGATTTAAATGCTTTTTATTGGATATTACATCATTCAATGCGACTACGCATGACTTTACAGAGAGCTTACGACCTACTAACTACGGTTTGCCTTAAGAACATGTGGTGCAACAGTAATGAGAACATATTTAGTTACAAACTAGCTAGCAGTTGCTAAGCCCTTAGTGTGGACTTAACGTTTTTCAGTTTAAGAAAGAACTTATGAACCGCTGGTGCAACCCTACCCAGGTGCTCAGTGACTGTGTCTTGGAAAAAAATATTTAAACTTGATATTTCTTAGCCCCATAGTAAATACAGTGTCAATAAGCCAAATGTAGTTGTTCAAATAAGCAAAATCCTCCATAATGTACTTTACGCTTCACTTTTTTTCAAATCATTCTAAAGAATTCAGATCATTCTGTGTTTATGAGCCCTAAGGTTTTGTGGTCCAGTCACAAATTTCAGAAGTAAAGGTACACAAAGTGTCTCACCTCGTTCTCTCTGGAGGGCGAGAGTTGACTCTGGGAGTTGTGCAACATCTTGACCTGACACTTGACGTCTCGTTCATACACCTCTTTATACTGCATCAGAAACCTGCAGGCCAGGAAGATGCACATGGCGACTTAGAAAAACCAAGAGCAGAATCCCAACACCACCAAATGAAAAATCCCAGCTCTGTACTCACCGATCAGCATCTGTCTTTGAACCTATGAGGAATCTACAAACCACAGACAACATGAAAGCTCAGGTAAGTGCAAGAGATTAGAAAGCAACACTTTATCCTTATCTTATGCTTAGTTCACAACAAAAATGTGAATTTATGAATTTGCAAATGACGCTGAATTTGCGAGGCATTTGGCATAAACACATTTAATTGTCGGCACCAATAGCCTAGTGGTTAAATGCGCCAACATAAAGCTCTACGATGCTCACGGCGACCAGAGTTCGATTCCCGGCTTGAGGTCCTTTGCTGACCCTACCCCACTCTCTGCTCCCAATGCTTTCCTGTCTGTAACCTCGACTGTCCTATCTCAATTAAAGGAGAAAAACCCCAAAAAATTATAAAAAAAAAAATTTTTTATCTCAACTGCACAAGTATTAAAAAAAACTACTTGAGTGGAAAATTAATGTGCGGTGAAAAACAACATTTGGATGTTCACGTCACAATTGGTGTGAATCCAGCATTATAATAATACATTTTATTTATGATGTGCTTTTCTTAAACTCAAAGCTCCACAATGTATACAAAAATAAGAATCAAAATAAACTTGCATTATAAAACTAATAAATCACACGGCAATATCTGTAAAAAAAAATAATAATAAAAAAGCTTTAAATTACAAATTGCATGAATAATGACACCTTACTAAAAATATCATCTTGAATATTTAGTCTATAAATATTTAATTTTTGAATTATAGATAAAATGTAATTTGTTTCTTGACATTTACCAATATTCAGTTTCTCAATATACTGTATTAATGAACATGCACAATATTGACATGACGGTTCTTCAAAATACAGTGAATAATTATTTAAACTTTTAGGGTGATTTTTAAGAATATTCCCATTGTATTTGCAGAGGAGTTCATAACAGCACCAAATGCTTAAAGACTTCATTGGATAATTAGTTTAATAGTTCAAACATTAACATTTTCACATTAATCTGACCTACAATATGCTGAAACATTATTTTGACTGTTTATAGGGTTTTTGTACATTAACACACTAAGTACAATAAGGCTCTAATAGTTAGTTAACATGTTAACTTAACTAAACTCTCACTGAAAAGTTCAAAAACTCTTATTAATCTTAGCTGATGTAATTATCTTAGTTACTGACCAACATGTTAAAATCATAGTTGTAATCTGACTGCAAATCCTAATCATTTTATAAAATCAAGTTAATAACTAACAAAATTCAGTTGTATTTCTTTTTAATAATATTAACATGGTAACTGTAATAAATTGGCTTTTCCATGTTGATTTTAATCCATTAAAGGGCACCTATGGTAAAAAATCTACTTTTCAAGCTGTTTGGACAGACATATGTGCATGTATGGTGTATAGACTGTCATATTGGGGTGATATAAGCACACCCAGTGCTTTTTTTTTTCAATTTAACAACATAAAAAACGGTGGACCAATTAGAGCGGTTTACAGATCGACCGCAACTTTACGTAGGAGTGCGGTCCCCCCGCCCACCAATATTGATTGACAGGCGCATCATCATATCCTCAGTTTGTTGATTCACGTCCGCCATTTTCAGCGTGAGTCGAAGCGATATCACTTAAGGAACACGCTAGCTCTATTTTTAGATGCAAGGCTCATTGGGCTCAACACAAGAGCAATATTCTCCACATTATCGCTCTAATCGGAATTATTGGTTGTATCTTTAGGTAGGTTTGCAAACATGTGTACTTCTCATTGAGTCTACCTTATACTTCAGCCGTTTGCATTTCGCGCGATCCCAGAAGCTCCCTGTGATCTTAACTAGCATGCGTTTTAGAATTCTAAACATAGGTTTCTATCAGGGTACACTCAAGTCGACGGCTGGGCACCGCGGACCGCTGCAGAAACCTATGTTTAGAATTAAAAAATGCGTGGCGCGACGATTCGGGACACATGTTTCTGCCGCGCTACAGAGAGTGTCTGGTGTGCCGTGTCGCGGCTTCGAGTGGCGCATCCGGTGCCTCAGTCAAAGTTAATTCAGTGTGTGTGGTTATTAGTTTCTGTGTACAAGCTCGGCACTTGAAACCAGCACACAGTTGGCTGTAAAACTGTACAAAGACACAAATGATTTTGTACTCTTTGCTTGGTCTGTGTCAGAGTCGTACATGTACAACTGAATGGTGATCTCTCTACTTCTCCGTCTGCCTGTCAGACTCTGTAACAAACACAGAGCGGGTGAGCTCATGGCCCCGCCCCCTTGTTACGTTTAGCGGAAACTAATCTACATGTGAAGCAACACACCCATAAATCAGCGAACTGTGGACACGCCCCCAACATGACACTTTTTAACACATTATAATAAAAAAATCTGAATTGTGTTTTGAACTGAACCTAAACTAGCACACTCAGAAGAACTATAATATTAATATTAAATCATAAAAAAAGAGGTAAACTATGTGCCCTTTAACTAAACTTTACAAAGCCGATTTTATTCTAAAGCATTACCTACTATATTTTATAATCCTTTTGCAATTTAATTTGGCTGAAACGATTCATTTGAACGTGAATAAAAAGCAATGCATTCAACATTGTTTGATTAATAAACCTGTTGAGAGTTTTGAATTTATTGCCATATCAGCTTCTCTGGCTAATTCATGGCAAAACCAGCTCAAATTTACATTTTATAAATATATAAATATCCCTTTTTTATAATAATAATAAATTATAACAATAAAATGACAAAATCAGCAATAAATAATAGATAAGATAGAAACCCAAAACAGTTTTTCAGGTTCATTATTAAACCAGTTAAGTCATCTTTTTTTCAGGTTACAGGGTTCTCACACTTTCACCAACAGCTGATTCAAGGACTTTTTAAACTACCATTATTTTTGAATCAAGCACCTTTGTAATTCATACCCCAGTATATGAAGCACCATGAAAGTTCTTACTCTACTTAACATTTCACTTAAAATTGACATTAAAAATGTCAACATTTTGACCATTTTAAGCAGTCATTTTCAAAGAACTTTAATAAAATTAGTTGAATTCAATACTGGTAATATTTAATTGTGGTTTCTGATATACTAATAAAATGTGCATCATTTGTCAGTGGTATTGTACAAGATTTAAATATAAGATTTTAAATTTAAAAATCTGTTTTCGTTTTGTTTTTGACAATTGTGTCCAATTTTTAAAATAAAAGCATGAACAAATTTAATTTCAAATTTAATTAAAGCCTGTTCAAGGACCTGTGTTTGCTTTTGAGTACTTTCCAGGTACTTTTGAGTACTTCCTTGAATCCATATGTCTAAAATTCAAGTATTTTTAAGTTCTTTCAAGGAGCGTGGGAACCCTGAGGTTCGGTCAATATCGTGATAAGACCGTACACAGTGACAAAAGCATCAGAAATTAATCACAACAAGAAAATCTGACACAGTCATAAGCCTAGTATATAACTCACGGTGGGTGAATGAGGTGCAGGTCTGTGACGTCCTCCTCTAATTTGGAGTCTTTGGCGCTGTAGATTTTTCCGTAGACCAATGGGTCTCCCATTGACTGGAAGATTGTGACTTTTGTTCTTTGCAGTTGGCCTCCCATTTCACACTCGAAAGTGTAGTCGTCCCTTACGTCCTGTTTGGAGATGAGAGCAACGTTACACAGACAGAACAACCAAAAAAGTCTTTTGTTAGTTATTTTTAAAGCAGTGTTACCTGCGCAGGCCAAACAGTAGGCTGAGTGTCATCGAGTTTGGCAGCGTTTTCTGCCACTGCGTATTTTTCCACCTGAAGGCAGAAAGAAAAAATAATAATAATTTAGGATACATGGAAAAAAATAAATAAAGGTGAACATAATAAACAGTTTATAAAGCCTAGCATCTAAGTAAAAAACAGTAAGGCGAAGCAAGTTTATTTATATAGCACATTTCAAACACAATTAGAGTTCAAAGTGCTTTACATAAAAATAAAAGAAACAAGTATAATAAAAATAAAAACAAAAAAAATAAATATTACACAGATAAAGACAGGTTTTAAAGGAATAAAAAGAAAAGAAAGACATAATAGTGCGATTTAAAGATTTAAAGTTTTCACCTTTACCAAACATCTGTTTTAAAAAATCTGTACATTTTTAACCTTTCTGGACAGATTGATGTATGGCTGCGGATGTGTCTAAACTGCATGTGACGTGATGCTGCAACGTGTGATAAAAGTTTATTTTCCATATTAAAAGGATTTTTTTTGTCCCTCTAGGATTTGCTGAAAAAACAAACAAAAAATATTTGCGACTAAAACAGTTCAGAATGAGGCGAGGTTTTGCCAATTTAGCGGCATTTCTTTTTTATTGTTTTGTTGTTTTATGGGTAACGCGTATGACAACAGGATGGATATATACAATATGTAGAAGTTTAGCAAGTGATACAACTCCTGGCCTAGTTCAAAAAGGCTTTGAATGCAAGTTGTGATAATGCGAGCAGTGTTTGAATTTAAAACAATGCATATGCCGAAAATTTGAACAGTGTCCAGACTGTGCAAAATATGCAGGAAATTTGAGGTAATTAAAAAAAAAAATGCCAACATCACATTAATGCAACCTTTGCTTGATTTTGCATTAAAATCCGTGATCGCAGAAATCGCAAAATACAGGAGGGTTTGGTTTTTGTACTAATCATCCCCAAAGTTGCTTTTTGAATGTTTCTTTCATGATCCCGTTTTACATGTTAAAGCACATAATTCGATTAACGTAATTGCGTCACCACGCTATCCACGTTTCCTCCGGAGTTTCATGTAACTTCGGGTGTTTCATTTTTATTTTTTACATTAACTGCAGTTTGGCACATTCACTTTCATTTTCATGCATGCCCCCTTGACAAACGTGGTATTGGATGCGAGCATGAACTGCTGGAGGAGTGTTGTTTTAAAGGAATATGATTCTGCACATTTCGTGATGTGCGTGTCTGTGGTCCTTCAGTGACTCAGTAGGTGCAGAGAACAGTGTCAGTCATGTGTGTACAGACTATCCTGTCACAAATTGTGGTGAAAATCCTACACAACGGTAATAGTTCGATTGAAGTGTTTACACGCCTGTACTCCACTTTAATAATGCCACTAAAATTGGCATACTACACATCCCATTTCTGTTTAGTTCAATTAAGACCTTAATCAGATTAAATTAATCATGGTTTACATGGTAGACTCTTAATCAGAGTATTGTCTTAATCGCATTAAAATCAGATTGTTGGTGTCCATGTTAACGTGCTCAGTGACACAGACTATGTTTTAGAAACATTTTCTATTTCTGCGAGGTCGCGGCTGAACAACAGCATAAACTACTATAACAATGACCTCAGGTGCTGATTATGTGCTTTATTCAGTGTTAAATGCTACTAATGTGAGTTTGAATAGCAGTTTACATGACATCTGTTGCTATACTGAATGCGGAAGCAGATAGTTTACCTCAGATCTTGAAAATAAAATAACTAGCAAACATATACTTATTAGAATGAATGTTATAACAGTGACTAAACCAACAAATATCAGTCACTCAGCATATACTTTTAATGATGTTAAAGAGGTTTAATATGTATTAATTATAACCCCAAATCAGAAGAAGTTGAGACAGTATGGAAAACACAAAGTAAAAAAAAGAAAGAAGTGATTTCTAAATTTACTTTGACTTGTATTTAATTACAAACATTACAACAAACATTATTTAATGTGTTCCTCATGATTTTTATTGCTGTTTTCTAAATAAACACATTCCAATTTTGGTTCTTGCAACACATTTCAACTTGAGGGTGAGTATATGTTAGGTAAATGTTCATTTTTGGGTAAACCATCCCTTTAATGAGTGATTTATTTAAAATATCTGCACTCTTTCTTGTGTGAGATTGCTTATTTATATCATATCCTATTTATATAATAACCCATCAGTGGTATTTTTGCCATCATATAACTCAGTGTCATTTCCTACTGCCTTCTTTCTGATAGTCGTCCCCATGTAGTGAATGCTTGTGTAGCCAGTGAGTGTTTTTGCTTGTTTTTTTGCAAAAGGAATGACATGTTGGATAATGTCAGAATGCACATCATTAAAAAAACTTTTATTATCAATAATAAATTGATGTAAGTGTTCATATAAGTGTATTAAAGTAACTCACGTCGATTTCTGCAGGGGCGGTCAGCTGACAACTGCTTTGTTTCCACATGTCCACACACTAGAAGAGAAACAAGAGTGACTTACACTGAAAACAGCTGTGATGGTCATTAATAAATACACATGTGTAATATTTGTATTAGTTTAAAGTTGACATTTGTTTAATAACTACACTATTGTTTATAAAAGTTCCTCTTGCTCAACAAGGCTGCATTTTGACCATAAAAACAGTAAAATATGAAAATATATTCATTATAAATCAATTAGTTTATAATGTTTATTTTTATGATATAAAGGAAAATTTTCAGTGTCGTTATTCCAGTCTTCAGTGGCACGTGATCTTTCAGAAATCATGCCATTATAATGATTTGATGCTAAAGAAACCTTTTAGATTAAAATTCTGCTGAATATTCATAATTGTTTTCAAAATAACACCAAATACTTGAAATATAATTTTTTGTAGAATAATAAATATATTTCCAGTCACTTTTATTACACTGGATGCTTAAGGGTAGAATAAAATTAGCTATTTTACTGAATGCATTTGACATATTTCAAAGTTAAAAGAGCAACCCCTTAATTTTCACCATCCTGCCACCACTCTAGTTTACATCACTTTTTTGCAATTAAATCCTAATCTAATTATGACAATTATGATAAATCGTTGGAAAGGTCTAAGACATCCAAATACATAATTCACCACTGTTTTTAGTTACACAGGAAGAGTAATAGACAAGACACATTTTGTCATGAGTATTGTCAAAAGTATGAACAAATATCCATATTGCTCAAAACATATGGGGCGCCCTTATAAGGTGACCAATGGAAACATTTCATCTAGTGGTGAATTTTGATACTGCACCCAAACAAAATCTTACTGAAAGCTCATTTTTTGACCTATCTTCAAATTTGGAATATAATTTGTTGATATATTTAGCTTGGATTGTCCATCAATTTAGGCTAAAGCAGGTTTCGCGAAACAGATATTTTATGTAATCTAATAAATATATATACAGTTGAAGTCACTATTATTAGGCCTCCTGTGAATTTTCTTTTCCTAATTTAAATATTTCCCAAACGATAATTAACAGAGCAAGGAACTTTTGACAGTATTTCCTATATTATTTTTTTCTTCTGGAAAAATTCTGATTTGTTTTATTTCAGCTAGAATAAAAGCAGTTTTCAATTTTTTTAAGCAATATTTTTTTTCAATTGTCTACAGAATAAACCATCGTTGTACAATGACTTGCTTAGTTAACCTAATTAAGCCTTTAAATTGCACTTTAAGCTGAATACTAGTGTCTTGAAAAATGAAAATATTATTTACTGTCATCATGGCAGAGATAAAATAAATCAGTTATTAGAAATGATTCATTAAATTAGAAATGTGTTGAAAAATATCTTTCTGTTACAGGGGGGCAAATAATTCGGACTTCAACAGTACATATATTGTTTTATTTTTCCATAAACAAAGTAATTTAACTTTTTGAACATTTTTCACTACAGCTGCAATCTGACATCTATCTTTAAAATGAGACCAAGCTTAAATCGAAGCACAAAAACGCTGAAGATCGGCATTCAGTCAAGTTAAATATGTTCTTTTCATGTATATGTTCATAAGTGGGGGCGACGGTTAAAGGGGTGGTCCACAGTGTATTTTTAAGGCTTGGTTGTGTATATAAAGATGCAAAGCAATGTGTGCTCATGTTTCACTTGAAGGAAATCATGTTATTTTTTTCATAAATCTTACTTTGATTATATACAGATACTCAGCTAACATGAAAACAACTGTCATATTTCCTAGCTCCTCTGAAAGGCCCGCCCTCAAGAGGCTCGGATTGGTCATCTGTCATAATGTGCTGTGATTTGCGGATCGGCTCCACGTCACGCCTGTACAAGCACGCGCTTTTGTGCTGTGTAAATGGTCAGTCAACTTCATGCCCGCTCTCTCTCCGCCATTGTGTAAGCGTGTGTGTGTGTGTGTTTATGTGTATGAACTGTCTGTAGACACGTATAACACGAGAAGCGCATATGCACTGGACTGATGTTTATTTTTATTTTTCTCTGATGCTTGGGTTAAGTTATTTTCTGTAGTGACGCTGTAGACAGAAGAATGAAGCACTAGATCAGGCATGGGCAAACTCGATCCTCGAGGGCCGGTGTCCCTGCAGAGTTTTGCTCCAACACTAATCAAACACACCTGAAAACCCTAATTAGTGTCTTCAAGATCACTAGAAAGCTACAAGCAGGTGTGTTTGATTAGGGTTGGTGCAAAACTATGCAGGGACACCGGCCCTCCAGGATCGAGTTTGCAAATCCCTGCACTAGATGTTGGATGCGACCTGTGTGAGCCTTGATTGATTTTTCTGCTGCTACACGAGTTAGGCGAGCTCTCCTGTATTTTTTAACTCAACACGTTACACGACGTCTTTCACATATATTCAGAATATGCATGTGTAAGTAATATGAATCGTTCACTTATCTTTTGCGAGTTTATCATTCATTCATTTTCGGCTTAGTCCCTTTATTAATCCAGGGTCGCCACAGCGGAATGAACCGCCAACTTATCCAGCACATGTTTTACGCAGTGGATGCCCTTCCAGCCGCAACCCATCTCTGGGAAACATCCATACACACTCATTCACACTCATACATTACGGACAATTTAGCCTACCTAATTCACCTGTAACGCATGTCTTTGGACTGTGGGGGAAACCGGAGCACCCGGAGGAAACCCACGCGAACGCAGGGAGAACATGCAAACTCAACACAGAAACGCCAACTGACCCAGCCGAGGCTCGAACCAGTGACCTTCTTGTTGTGAGGCGACAGCACTACCTACTGCGCCACTGCATTGCCCTACGGGTTCATTACCTGAGATGAAAAAACCCACAGAAAAGCTGCCTATAGAGAGACACGCACACGCTGGTGAAGAGTGTGTGTGTGTGTGTGTGTAACACCAGTTTGACTGGTAAATATGAATTTGTAGCTAAATCATTAGCGGTGTCAAACAGCATTTCCCATTGTTTATATCGCTGCTTCAACATATCTATAACGTTAGACACTGTACATGTCATGATCAATTTTAACAAATAAAAACTCTCACAGGTTGTAACTCAGAGTCCACAGCTTCTGCTTGTTGGAGCTGCTCCTTCTTTGAGGAGATTTGAACTGAATCCAGCACTGAACTGGAAGAGATTCTGGAGCTGTGTTTTGTCAAATCATGCTTGCTTTGTATTTAATAATTCTCTGGAACATAATTAATATTGAACTGTAAGCACTTCTGTCTCTGTGTCGTGTCATTTGGAAGCCCAAATACAAGAACAGAAGAAGCTCTGTGGAAATAGCAGTGTTTGGACAGCATTTCAGCTTTCTCTGCTGTAACATTACAGTGCCTTCGGCCCTTAGCTGCGCAGTGCGTGTGCATGGTAAAGGTACGTTTGTGATCTCACATGCCCGGAAGTATTTTTTGTAGTCCCCAAAATTTGTTCATTGTAGGCTTTGCTAAGCTAACTCTGTAAAAACCAAGGTCTCGCTTTTCATTGAACTTTGAGCGTCTTATGTTCTTATGAGCGTCTTATGCTGTTTATGTTCACCCAGCTATATCAACTAAAGTTTAAAATATGATATCGTAGTGGACCACCCCTTTAAGGGGTAAAACAGGGTCTACAGGTTAAATCTGCTTGTCTGACTCACGTTTCCAGCTTTGGAGATCTTCAGGTCTATGGAGGGAGCAGGTTTCCTCTCTTTCCTCCTCTGCAGGTAATCCAGCAGTCGAAGCTGCGGCAGTGCAGGACAGTGGCTCATAATCTCCTGCTGTCTGTTCAGAGCTGCTCGCGAATGTCTCCTAAAACACCTGAAGAAATGTGGGAAACCATGAGCCACATTATCTATTTGATATTGTACTTCAGCATCAAACACAGAGTAATTCTGAAAGCTTTAACAGACAAATTACATGCGATGATCCTGTTCTCTGATAAGAAAGATAGACTATTGCTGTCAAGGAGATTAAAAGATCTTCAGCTTTATCCCTGCAAACAATGCTTCACTTATTCAAAAGTTTTTGCAATGTTTCCAGTTCAAACGTCTAAAAATTCTTAAATCACGGACAATGCAGTTGCTATCTTGCAGTTCTGTATTGATAAACTCTTCGATACATGTTTGTAGTACTTTCTATTTAGTTTGAAGATAAAATTTGAACAGATTACCACCAACCAAAACACAGGAGCGTTTCTTTTTGTGATTAGCTGGGCCCTTCTACAGCTTGATTTTCTTTCTCTGAAAGCATTTGAGAGTTTCCTTGGCTGTGTTTTAGATCATTGTCTAATGTAGATGTTGGACTGAAGCAGCTAATATTAACTTACAATGAGGAAGGGCAGAGCTAACTACTGAGAGATTGCAGCTGCTGTCTGGGCTTTCACTGCATTTCTACACCTCCCTTTCTTCATGTGTTCAATACTTTTTCCCCTGTGCAATTTCATTTTATTATGCATAACTTCATTTGTAAACTAATTGGACTTGTTTTCTTTGCATATATGGATTTCTTTTGTTGTTCCTGGAGAAATTTCAAGTCACCGATAACTTCAGTGAGATATATTTTATACAGAGTTATATATATATATATATATATTGTTCTGTTTTATAAATAAGAATAATTGTAATAATAATAAGAAGAATAAGTGAGATTTTCCTTAAAAAGAGCAAAATAATCAACTGATTTCAAACAGAAAACAAGATTATTTTAAAGCAAATTGTTTTTTACTTATTTGTTTTCAGGTTTAAAAAAACACTTAATTTTTCCTTGTTATTTATGAAAACAAAACAATTTTTTTTCTTGTCTCTAAAATGTCACTCGTTTTAAGAATATTTAGATATTTGGACTGGACAAAAGATAAAAACTAAGTAAGCAAAGCATTATTTCTGCAATGTACTCTTTCTGTTTGCTGCACCAACCGAAGAGGCAAAGTCATAAAAACCACTGACATCTCTTTCGTCTCAACAACACACTGAGATAAAAACGGCAGCGGCTTTTCAGCTCACGGGTGGTGACTAACCACAAATACACAACAAAAGATCCACACTGTGCACATCTACATTAGCTCTGTGCACATCTACATTAGCCCAGTGCACATCTACATTAGCTCAGTGCACATCTACATTAGCTCAGTGCACGTCTACATTAGCTCAGTGCACATCTACATTAGCTCAGTGGGTGCAAATCTATCATGCTGCAAAAAGAACAGCTGATGAAATGAAAATGTACACTACCATTCAAAAGTTCACTTTTGACAACAAGAACATACTAAAACGCTTTAAAAAAAAAGCAATTCTGTCATCATTTACTCGCCCTTCATTTTACTTGTTCTATTAAGCACAAAAAAAAGACATTTTGAGGAATGCTTGAAACTGTAACCACTGACTTCCATAGTAGGAAAAACAAATACCATGAAAGTCAATGGTTACAGGTTTCTAACACTCTTCAAAATATCTTCTTTATGTGATGATTTTGTTCTCTTAACCTCACTGGATGGAAACTGCACTTTATTCACAAATATTTTTAGATTTGTGATATTCCAGTTTTGCGCATGACAGAAAATGGCATGTTTTACACTCTAACAAACCCCTCCTATAAATGCTTTCAGATCAACACTAAATTTGTTCAGCCTAATCCAAAGACATTTGTGATATTAGGTAAGACTTCTCAAACGTTTGAAAGGTAGTGTGTAGAAAAGCCAAATAAAAACACTTCTCATTCCCAATTCTACACCCCTACAAGAGGCAGGGGTAGGGGTAAAAAAATTTGAATTGGGATTAGGTCTTAATATGAAGCTGGAGCGTCACCGTTTCATGGAGCGCGTGTTCATCTTCTGCTTGTTGTAGAGCAGACGGTTGGTGGTGCAGCTGACAGAGATGGAGGGGTCGAGACACAGAGGCTCTGCTGTAGCCAGAATCAACTGACTCTCCAGTTGAAGTTTATCATCCTGGAAACACATTCACAACATCCAAATCAACGCACAATCATCGGTACTCAATCGGCCACTTTCATGGTCAATGATGACATTGTTCATTATAAGCTTGGGGTCTGTATCATATTTGTATTCAGCAAGAATGCAGTAAATATTCAGCAGGGATGCATTAAGTTGATCAAAAGTGACAGTAATTAATTATTTACTTCAATTAATTTTTTTAAAATCTTCAATTTGATTAAGCGCTGTTCTTTAAATCTTTCTTTATACATTTTAATTGTTATTAAAATGTGTCACGTGTGTAATATGTATACGCATATGATTATATCTATATTCACAGTGAATTCTGTGTAATACATATGTGCATAATAAAGGCGGTCATTTGAGATTATTCTGGAAGGAATTATATTAGGACACATGTTCTCACGCTGGATGCAAATTTTTTTTTTTTTTTTTTTATATAATTGAACAAAACTTGAGTCCTGCCAATAATCTATGTAAATTGCATGACATTTAAGGTCACATACTGAGATCCAAATGTAACTTGAAATATTGTATGATGAGTGCTAACAAGAAACATAAAAAAATGTTTCAGTTTGAATTGTCAACAATTATCAATTGATAATAACAAAAATTTTTATCAATTTGTCTTTTTTTGAATAATATTAATGTTATTTTAGACATTAACATTATACAAAATAATTTGGTATTAAATGAATCTTGATAAGCTGGTTCAGGTGTGTTTAATTGGGGTTGGAACTAAAATATAGGGGCACCCCTGCTATATGAGCTCAACCACTCTCACTGACAAAGCTGTGCCAAAAACTAAACACTATTGGCTGTTTTTAAAAAGGGAGGAGCTAATATGTGTCAAGCCCTGCCTTCAATATTTACATTCGAATTACGCTCAGTGACATAAATTTAATGAAAAACTAAAGATGTCATTAGAATGTAAATATGAAGAGAGAGCGGGACATATAGTAGCTCCTCCTTTTCTGAAAAAACCCAATAGTTTTTCGTTTAATGGCATCTTGAAGGGGGCGGCGTGTGTCAGATACTAGAGAAAATCCCTTCAAGGGACCTTTAAGCAGCAACTTTAACAGAAATAAATAAATAGAAATCATTTGAACACACAGTTGAAGTCAGAATTGTTAGCCCTCCTGTATATTCTTTCCCCAACACATTTCTAAACATGATAGTTTTAATAACTTATTTCTAATAACAGATTTCTTTTATCTTAGCCATGATGGAGGTAAATAATATTTGACTAGATGTTTTTCAGGATACTAGAATTCAGCTTAAAGTGACATTTAAAGGCTTAACTAGGGTAACTAGGCAAGTTATTGTATACTGATGGTTTGTTCTGTAGACAATAAAAAAATATTGCTTAAGGGGCTAATAATAATGACCTGATTTTTATTCTAGCCGAAATAAAGCAATTAAGACTTTCTCCAGAAGAAAAAATATTATAGGAAATACTGTGAAAATTTCCTTGCTTGGTAAATCATAATTTGGGAAATATTTGAAAAAATAAATAAATAAAAATTCACAGGAGGGCGAATAATTTTGACTTTAACTGCATTTTAACACAAAATTTAAAAATTGTGATAATATTTTGCAGTTTTATTTTTGATACTATAATTGCAGTAAATATCACAGACCTCAAACCTTTGAATGTTAAACTTCAGAGTTGCTTACCTGCGTCCACTTGTGGTCACTTGTCATGGCGTGAACGTCGCAGATCAGAGTCTGGTTGAGCAAAAGAGAAACAAGTCACAGTAAGCTTCTCAAAAGCACAACTGGTCATAAATCAGGACTGGTTACTGACCTGCATAGTGGGTCTCAGCAGGATGTGCCGGCTCTGGTATGTGGGCATCTTTGTGTTTCCGGACTGTCTGTAGTCTCTGACCTCGGCTATCACACAGCCACAGTGGAAAATATTCACCTGACAGAACAACACAGAAAAGCAAAACTCAGCTGGAGGTTTAGGCATCGGCTTTCAGATGATATAAAATGACATTAGAAGCGATCAAAAGCTAACGTAGGTTCATTGAAATAAAATGCAGAATCAATTTTAAACCAGTGATGTTTTGGGTTTACTTACTAAAACTGCTTAATTTAGGTTTTTATATGTAATTTATTTTTATTTCAATCTGATATGAAATTACATCAGATGCAATCAAAAGCTAATGTAGGTTAATTGAAATGTAATGTAGAATTATTTGGCATCACGTATATACTTTAATTTAATTATAATTTGTACTTATTTAATTTTAAATTTATTTTCAATTTATTTTTATTCAATTGAAGTACTTTTAATACTTATTAAATGTAATATTTATGTATTTATATTTTTATATTTATATATAATATTTAAAATAAATAAAATTATTTTGGGGTTTTTATGACAATGGAATGTTTATTCATTTACATTTTTCATATAACAATAATATTTTATTTTTGTTTTAATCCCACTTTATATATATATATATATATGAAAATATAACTAACCACAGATTTTAAGTGAATTCATTTAAAATAATTTTTTTTTTTACACATTTTGAAGATTACTGGAGTATGTTTAACAAAGACATATTTTATCAGTCTTTCTACTTTTATAGACCCATTTATATATGGTACTAAAATGTTTTTAATTAATAAAATACCATTTGTACTTTTAGTAAATGTTCTGTGTAAGTGACAAAATAAAGTAGACAAAACAGATGGAATTAGAACACATTAATTACAGATAAAACAGCAATGAATCTGAGCTAAATACTTGATTGGGTTAGAAGTTTAAAGGGCTAGCAATGTGCTGACAGAGTCTAATCTGTTAACATTCAATATGTCACTTCAAAATAAACTGTAAAATTTAGCAGCAATTTCTAAGAGAATATTATTAGTAACTCACAATTTCTTCAGTGTTGTTTCTAACCTGTGATTTTTCCAGAAGGTCTACAAGGATGGGCGGCAGTTCCTCTGCATCCAGGTAATCCAGTAATTCACCCTCTTCATAGCGAAGCCGAATCGTTTCTGAATCTTGCCGATCGAAACATCAAAATTTCCAAATATTAGCCCAACCGAGAGTTTATTTAAATGTAATATATGTTACATTGATGAGGGAAAAAAGACAGTACCAGATCCGTTTTTTCCTCTAAGCATAAGCGAGTATCCTTCATTGCCAGGGTACAGATTGACCACCAGACACGAGACGGACTCCTGTGAGACCAGTTTCTGTAGTAGATTCACATTTCTCCTCAGTTTCTGCAGAAAGAGGAGGAAAGAGTTTGTTATTATCAATAGATGGATGGATGGATGGATGGATGGATGGATGGAGGGATAGATGGAGGGATAGATGGAGGGATAGATGGAGGGATAGATGGACGAACGGACAGACAGAAAGAAACTACAGATAGATGGATGGACAGACGGACAGAACGACGGATGGACAGACAGACAGAGAGACAGATGGAGCGATAGATAGATAGATAGATAGATAGATAGATAGATAGATAGATAGATAGATAGATAGATAGATAGATAGATAGATAGATAGATAGATAGATAGATAGATAGATAGATAGATAGATAGATAGATAGATAGATAGATAGATAGATAGATCAAACGATAGAACGAATGACAGAACGATAGATGGATGGATAGACAGACAGACGGAGAGACGGACAGATAGACAGGAGCGATAGAACGACAGACAGACGCACGGATAGATAGACGGACAGATGGATGGAAGGACGGACGGACAGACAGACAGACAGATAGATAGATAGATAGACAGACAGATCAAACGATAGAACAATAGACAGATGAATGGATAGACAGAGACAGACAGATGGACAGGAGCGATAGAACGACAGACAGACAGATCAAACAATAGAACAATAGACAGATGGATGGATAGACAGATGAAGAGACGAACAGATAGATAGGAGCGATAGAACGTTAGACAGACAAACAGACAGACAGACAGAATGAATGATAGATAGAACAAACGATGAACAGACAGAATGATAGATAGATGGATAGACAGACGGATTTCTTGTAAAATATCTGCAAAATTTTGAAGAATAAAATTTAATTTTGTCTCCAAAAAAGTAGTGAGAAGTATCACTGCGTTTACCAATAACAGGAAAGAGGTCAAGATCAAATATGTGAGCTTGGACCAAAAAAAAAACAAACAAGAAAAAAAAAAAAGTCTTATTTTTCATGTGTATATTTCTGGCAATAAACAAAAATACATTGTATGGCTCAAAAACGTGATTTTTCCTTTATGGCAAAAATAAAAGTTTTTTCCATTATATATATATATATATATATATATATATATATATATATATATATATATATATACATAAAAATACATTGTTGATTAGTAATATGCACTGCTTAGACCAGGGGTGTCCAAACTCGGTCCTGGAGGGCCGGTGTCCTGCAGATTTTAGCTCCAACTTGCCTCAACACACCTACACGGATGTTTCTAGAAAGCCTAGTAAGTGCTTGATTAGCTAGCCCAGGTGTGTCTGATTGGGGTTGGAACTAAACTTTGCAGGACACCGGCCCTCCAGGACCGAGCTTGGACATGCCTGGCTTAGACCTTTATCTGAACACCTTTAAAGAGCAATTTAGATTTTGTATTAACCTTCAGATTGTAGATTTCCAAATAGTTGTATATCAGCCAAATATTGTCCAATCCTAACAAAGTATACATCAATGGAAAGCTTCAAAGTTAAACATAATAGCTAACACTGACGTCTGGTGTTGTGGTTACATATAGTAATGAGCCTATTATTTTGATATGCACTAACAGTGGTCGACCAATGACAACAGACCATAATCTGACCAATCAGAGCAGAGCAGGCTCTCAGAAAGGCGGAGTTTTGACAGTCTAAATTCTTAAAATAATCTTTGTGAGAATTGATTTTGTTGATGTTGCAATTGATATCATGAGAAAACTAAAGTGCTTTTTAAAGAGTCCTAAAATAAAACTATAAAACAGCAAAACAGGGCTCCAGACGTTTGTGCATATATCGAGTGAAAATTACCTTCAACTCTGGTTCTTTTTCACACTCTTCAATGTACAATTCATAAAGTTTCTGATATAAGGATTTCCTTCCGCTGGAGGACACTCGCCTCTTCGCTGGTCGCTGACGAGCACTTTCTACAATGTACTGAAGGAGGCAGAAATACATGAATAAATAATTGGCAAAATAACAGAAAGTTATAATTTACAGTATATAATATTATACATACAATAAACTAATAATATCATATACAGAATATGATAAAACACAAACCTCAGCCCGATCCAATGCATATTCTAGGACTTGTTGCTGTAGAAATAAAACAGATGAAAAATATTGGATTACATAATTGTGAATGTAATAATTATTGTTTTCAAACTATTGTATGTATTGAAGGTAAATGTTGTCAATAATGTTAATTTTCTTGCACAGATCAAATATTTTGCTTTATAATATTTTTATGTATAACCAGGAGCCAATGGTACTCGTTTTGTTTTGCCTGTGTGTGTTTTTTTAACTCTTAAAGTGACTTGCATTTTATAAATAACCAAGGATCGCAGTTTCATTTAATGCTTCTCTGAAGAAAGTCACCTTCATCGTGTATGACCTGAGGGTAAGTAAATTAACAAATTTCCTTTTATTAGGTGAACTGTCCCTTTAAAACTTAAAAAAAAAAAAAAAAAAACTTTATTTTAACCACTGCATTAACAATTTTCATGACTGTATTGTATCCACTGAACATCTAACAGCTCAATATCATTATTATTATTATTAGAGCTGTGCAATATGATGATGATATCTATTGTTTGGACAAAATAAAATGTTTATCGCTTCATATTATGCTATATAATTTATTTTGTGGTGTCAAAACATATATTGTTTACAGTATTACTTTTTCATAACTTATATAAGCTTAATATAACATGCCATTATGGATGTAAGCGGACAAAAAACACAAATAGCAGAATTATGAGAGTTGCAATCTTGAAAGTACAAAGTTTACATTTTGCATTCCTCATTCATTTTCCTTCGGCTTAGTTCCTTTATTCATCAGGGGTCATCACAGCGGAATGAACCACCAACTTATCCAGCAAATGTTTTATACAGCGGATTCCCTTCCAGCCACAACCCAGTACTGGGAAACACCCAATCACACTCATTCACCCACATACACTATGGCCAATTTAGTTTATTCAATTCCCCTATAGCGCATGTCTTTGGACTGTGGGGCAAACCGGAGCATCCGGAGGAAACCCACGCCAACACAGGGAGACCATGCAAACTCCACACAGAAATGCCAACCGATTCAGCCAGGGCTCGAACCAGCTGTGAGGCAACAGTGCTAACCACTGAGCCACCGTGTCGCCCCATTTTGCATTTAATTGCGCAATATTTTATAATCGTTTTTGAAAAGTGTATTTACATTTCATTCATATTTATTTGGTCTACACTCCTAATCAAACATTTGCTCTGAAGCCCTTAATAAAGTGTGAAATATGATCACATGAGTACATTTGCTGAGCATTTTAAAAAGAAATAGCCTATTTTTTATTACTATCAACCATTGCGACTGTATATTTATGTAACATCAATATGAGAAATGTTTTGACCAAATTTGTGACAATTACACCATGTATGGATGGGGGGAGGGGGTTGTTGATTGTATTTTTCTATATTGTTTTTATTATTTTTCTTTTGCTTATTGTTTAAAAACACGAATGTCCTGATACTCTTTGTATTCATACATTCTACATAATGTTATCTAATTACCATTAAACATACTTATCAAAAAGAAAGAAAGAAGAAACAACCCTTTACGTGTGGTCAATATATAATTTATTAATTGATTGAATTTACAAAGAGGGCATCACGGTGGCGCAGTGGGTAGCACGATCGCCTCACAGCAAGAAGGTTGCTGGTTCGAGCCTCAGTTGGGTCAGTTGGCATTTCTGTGTGGAGTTTGCATGTACTGCCAATGTTCGCATGGGTTTCCTCCACAGTCCAAAGACATGCGCTATAGGTGAATTGAATAAGCCAAATTGGCTGTAGTGTATGTGTGTGAGTGTATGGGTGTTTCCCAGTGTTGGGTTGCGGCTGAAAGGGCATCCACTGTGTAAAAAATATGCTGGATATTCCTATGTGGCGACCCCTGATGAATAAAGGGACTAAGCTAAAGGAAAATGAATGAATGAATGAATGAATGAATGAATTTACAAAAAATTATACTATATCATGATATATATCAGAATACGAGATGACTTATATTGTGGTGATATGAGATTTTTTGTCATATCATCAAGCCCTAATTATTATTATTATTACTGCCTGATAAAACGCATTTGTACTAGTGCTGCAAAATATATTGTTTCTTTGATATCGTGATCTGAACATTCGCAACAGTCACATCGTGAGTATATGCAATGTTGAGTCTGGATTATAATTTATAAGTTCCTAAGTGTTTGAAGAGGCCAAAATCCCTCTAGACCCCTCACACTGCCTCTTTGAACTTCTACATTCTGGTCGACACTCTAGAGCACTGCGCACCAGAACAGCCCAAAACAGAAACAGTTTCTTCCCTCAGGCAATCCATCTCATGAACACTTGGTTCCACAATTATTATTATTATTATTATTATTATCAACATCACTACTTGCTATACACTTCTTATACACATATACACTTCCTTAACAACACACTTTACCTGCCAATTTGCACATAACAGTTGACATATAACATTGTATATAGTAATATACCTGTACATACACTTGTCTATATGTATATTTGCATTTACCGTTTACTTCTATTTTTTAAATATATTTATGATCTGTTTTTTGTCCTGCCTCTGTAATTCTGCACTGTAAAACCCTAAAAGTTAAGGTAACTCAAACCATTTGAGAAAACCGATTGCAACAAACCATTTAAGTTCAAAAACTAATTCTAATGAGTACTGTGAATCTAATCCATTGAGTAAACGAAGCAATCTGAGCACAGTAAAACCCAATAAATGAAGAGAACTAAAACCAACTGAGTACTGAAAAATCTAATAAGTTAAAGCAACTCAAACCATTTGAGGAAACCGATTACTATAAACGATTTGAGTTAAAAAACTAACCCTAACGAGTACTGTGAACTCACTCACTTAAGTTGAATGAGGTATTTAATAAACTGATAGCCTTCAACACTGAGTTCAAAACTCTTTTTAAATGAGTAGAATTAACTTTCAGTCAATTTTGAGTTAACTCCACTCATTTCATTTGAGAAAGTAGACTGCTGGGTTTTACAGAGTGCTGCACTGTAGAAGTTCTGTCACAAAAACTAAGTCCTCATATGTGTGATCATACCTGGCAATAAAGCTCTTTCTGATTCAGATTAAAAGCATCCAGGCCTAAGAAATTGTACCATTTTTAACTCTTGACAAATGAATAACTATGGAACTGTTGATAAAATGAAGACTATGCAGTATTATTTGACATTTGATTATTCAATTACTGTACACCTGAATCCATTCGACTCTTCAGAAAATAAAATGCTGATTATTACAGTTTGTATCTTTTTTTTATTGAATTTATTTATGCTTGTAGATTGTTTCTTATATTTTATGCATATGCACTGTCCTACAGAATCATCCCAATCAATCTAAAGATAAATTCTTGCCAAATAGTTATTAAACACATCTAGTGAAAATTGTATTTATATCGCAGAATAAAAATATCGCAATGATAAGTTCTTCCACTCTCTTGCAGCCCTAATTTGTGCATATTGTTTAGGATATATATTATATATTATTTAGATACTAAGAAAAAACACTGGCATAGAACTTTTTCATGCTAGAACCACTGGCTTTAAATTAATCAACAATAAATTAGTAAATAAATGTAAAATAAATACATGAAAAAAACTTTCACAGTCTAAAAATATACATGTATAAAATCGCTTCTTACCATTGTGCTTGCTGTGTGACAGGAGGCGATGTTGTGTTACACCAGCACTGTCACCTCCACAAACACACCATTCAAGCCCTGGGGTCAGACAGAGACACTTGAGAAACACACACACTCGTGCATTTACCTGCCAGCCGACCGCTTCCATTCACAACTCAAGGTATGAACGCTAATAAGCACAGTATGATGCATGAACTCAGCTCACTTCTGCATCTGTTTCTGCATGCAAACACAACATCTGCTCAACTAACGCGACCAGCTTCAACAAAGTGCGTGTTAAAGCATGCAGTGAGAATAAACGACCCGTAATGAGGAAATGTAGAGAATATGCTCCCAGGTGAAGAAGGTAAACTTCAGCTGTGGACGACAGGCTGGCTAACATTCAGCTAACAGCTCACTTTGATGCAGAAAAGCAGGCGACATTAGCGGCTGACAGAGCGGTTTGTAACGACACAGTGGCGACAAACATCAAATCCGACTTGCCAGTCGAGTTGCATCGCCACAGGCTGGAAATCCGAAGCAAGAAGCGGAGTAAATGTTCCAGTGCCTTCAATGAAAAAAACTCACAGCAGCCATTTTGTTCCAGTGTAACAACAAAATCCAAACTTCCGGTGTGCGCGCGTGCTGGAGGCGGAACCAAAAGATGTGCGGCGCGGAACCGTTCAAAAGCTGGTAATGTACAGTGAATTTATTAACACTTTTGGTTTAAAGAATACTTTAAATCAATACAAAAAATTTGTTCATTGTATCTCCGCAAAATTACTTCACCTTATTAAAACCGCAAAAGTACATAACCATGTATCTATCACCATATATAGACCTCCAGGACCCTATGTCAATTTTCTAAAAGAGTTTTCTGATTTTATCTCTGACTTACTAGTTAAAACTGATAAAATACTAATTGTAGGAGACTTTAACATCCACATAGATGACGCTAACGACACATTAGGGCTCGCGTTTACGGACTTGCTGGTCTCACTAGGAATAAAGCAAAATGTTATTGGTCCAACTCATCGCCTAAAGCATACACTAGATCTAATTCTGTCTTATGGAATTGAGGTCACTGATGTAGACATTATACCACAAAGTGATGATATTACAGACCACTACCTCTTACTATATAAGCTGTGTTTACCTGAAATTAGCAGATCCGCTCCGATATATCGTCCTAGTAGAACTATTGTTCCATCCACTAAAGATGAATTTATAAATAACTTACCTGATCTTTCTCTACTTCGAAATGCACCCGCAAACGCAAATGACCTTGATGTAGTAACCAGCAGTATGGATGCCATCTTTACTAGCACTTTAAATACTGTGGCACCCATCAAACTAAAAAAGACTAGAGAGAATAAAACTACACCATGGTATAATAGTCATACCCGCGCTCTCAAAACAGCAACCCGTGCCCTGGAACGTAAATGGAAAAAAACTAATTTAGAAGTCTTTAGAATTGCATACAAAGACAGTATGTCCAGCTATAGGAGGGCTTTAAAATCTGCCAGGGCTGAGCACCTCCGCAAACTGATAGAAAATAATCAAAACAATCCTAGATTCTTATTTAACACCATCGCTAAACTAACAAATAATCGGTCATCTTTGGAACAAAACGTTCCACCGCAAATTAGTAGTGATGACTTCATGAATTTTTTCAGTGATAAAATAGAAGGCTTTAGACAGAAAATAGGAGATATTAAACTTTCTGCACCGCCTTATACTTCAGATCCAGTAAACACGCCTCTGAATCTAAATAACCTACAGTGCTTTAAAATCATAGAACAGGAAGAGCTAGACAAAATTATAAATAGCTCTAAATCAGCTACGTGTATATTGGACCCAATTCCAACAAAGTTACTGAAAGAATTGCTACCTGTTATAGGAGAACCTCTTCTTAACATTATCAACTCTTCATTATCTTTAGGCCATGTTCCAAATCCCTACAAGTTAGCTGTTATTAAACCTATTATTAAGAAACCACAACTGGAACCCAGCAACTTAGCTAATTATAGGCCTATTTCAAATCTTCCATTTATATATAAAATACTAGAAAAAGTTGTTTCTGCTCAATTATGCTCCTTTCTGCAGACCAACAATGTTTTTGAAGTGTTTCAGTCAGGTTTCAGAGCTCATCACAGTACAGAAACTGCATTAGTGAAAATAACCAACGATTTACTCTTAGCTGCTGACCAAGGGTGCATCTCGCTATTAGTTCTACTCGATCTTAGTGCGGCATTTGACACCATTGACCATGGTATCCTTATTAATCGCTTAAAGTCTACAGGTGTCCAAGGACAGGCCCTACAATGGTTTAAGTCATACTTATCTGACCGTTACCAGTTTGTAAATATAAATGGACAGCCTTCACAAATCAGCCCAGTAAAATACGGGGTGCCTCAAGGATCAGTTTTAGGCCCTTTACTGTTTACAATATACATGCTACCCCTGGGAGACATTATTAGAAGACATGGGATCAGCTTTCACTGCTATGCAGATGATACTCAATTATATATTTCAACTAAACCTGACGAGACGTCTAATCTGTCCAAGCTAACTGAGTGTATTAAAGATGTTAAAGACTGGATGACCAACAATTATCTTCTCTTAAACTCAGACAAAACAGAATTATTACTTATTGGGCCTAAATCCTGTACACAGCAGATCTCACAACTCGATCTACAATTAGAGGGATACAAAGTTAGCGTTAGTTCTACTATAAAAGATCTGGGTGTCATATTAGACAGCAATTTAACTTTTAAAAATCATATTTCCCATGTCACAAAAACTGCTTTCTTTCATCTGAGAAATATAGCTAAGTTACGAAGTATGCTATCCATCTCAGATGCAGAAAAGCTAGTCCATGCTTTTATGACTTCTAGGCTGGACTACTGTAATGCTCTGTTTGCTGGCTGCCCAGCATCCTCTATTAACAAACTTCAATTAGTACAAAATGCAGCTGCCAGAGTTCTAACCAGGTCTAGAAAATTTGATCACATCACCCCAATTTTATCCTCCTTACACTGGCTGCCTGTTAAGTTTCGTATTGAATTTAAAATATTGCTTCTTACATATAAAGCTCTAAATAATCTAGCTCCTGCTTATCTAACCAATCTTCTGTCTCGCTACAATCCAACTCGCTCTTTAAGATCTCAAAACTCAGGACTTCTGGTAGTACCTAGAATAGCAAAGTCGAGTAAAGGAGGTCGAGCCTTCGCATTTATAGCTCCTAAACTCTGGAATAGCCTTCCTGATAACGTCCGAGGCTCAGACACACTCTCCCAATTCAAAACTAGATTAAAGACCTATCTGTTCAGTAAAGCATACACTTAGTGCACCACTTAGGGGGCTTCCACACAGGTTATGCATCTTGCTGATATACACTGTGAACATCAGCTACGCTAATTATTTTCTTTATTCTCCATTTCCACCTGGGGATACTCTTCCCGAGGCCCTCAGACTATGCAGAGTCACTGATTCGATCCAAGACCAACGACGAGATAATCCCAAGGTTTCCATATCCTGGACCTGGCCGAATCCTGAACAACTACTGCGATGGTCATGGAAGAGTGGAGAACATGAGACTGTTTCCTATGACGCTCCAGAGACAGACGAGTCTTCGCTGAGGCCAGCTTCCAGCCTCCGCCACTGAGACTGCAGCTCTGCACAAGACGTTTGGCCAGCGGAGAAATTAAAATGGTCATGCCCAACTGAGCCTGGTTTCTCTCAAGGTTTTTTTTTCTTCACTTCCGCCTTTAGTGAAGTTTTTTTTCCCTCTCCGCTGTCGCCACTGGCTTGCATGGTTCAGGATCTGTAGAGCTGCGCATCGTTGGATTTGCTCTTCAATATTTGGACTCTCAGTAGTGATTATTAAACCACACTGAACTGAGCTAAACTGAACTGAACTTAAACACTACAAACTTAACTACACTGTTCCTATTTACTGTGACCTTTTATGTGAAGCTGCTTTGACACAATCTACATTGTATAAGCGCTATACAAATAAAGGTGAATTGAATTGAATCTGGCTCACTTCCAGATCTTACTATTAAGGGCCTTTCTATCATGGATAAAAAAAATAATAACAATTATATCAGGAGAGTCCTAACTGCAGACAAGAGGGTTCCTCCAATAGCAATAGTTAAATGGAAACAAACATTCCCTTCATTCTCTTTTTCCCCAAAATCTGGTCAGATATTACAAAATACATAATTCCTAATAAAGTAAAAGAAACTAATTTTAAAATATTACACAGATACTATCTATGCAATGGGTTTATTAGTAAGTTTAAGAAAGGTTTTTCACCCTTGTGTTGTTTTTGTAAAATGGAACAGGAAAAAGGGGATGACGCGATGGCGCAGTAGGTAGTGCTCACGCCTCACAGTAAGAAGGTCCCTGGTTCGAGCTTCGGCTGGGTCCCTGTGTTCGTTTCTTCCAGGTGCTCCGGTTTCCCCCACAGTCCAAAGACATGCGGCACAGGTGAATTGGGTAGGCTAAATTGTCTGTAGTGTGTGAGTGTGAATGAGTGTGTGTGGATGTTTCCCAGTGATGGGTTGCGGCTGGAAGGGCATCCACTACGTAAAAAAACATGCTGGATAAGTTGGCGGTTCATTCTGCTGTGGCGGCCCCAGATTAATTAAGGGACTAAGCTGAAAATAAAATGAATGAATGAATGGAACCGGGAAAAAAATCTTCATTTATTTTTCAGTTGCAGTTACGCAAAACAGTTTTGGTCGCAAGTTTCCTTACTACTTTTTGAAGTGTATTATAAATTCATCAATATAACTTATAAAATGGTTTTATTTATGGATTGCAACTCTAGATTATTAGAAATGGACAAAAATCACAAAAATTCTTATTTTATTTGGAAAGTACCACATGCACAAAACAAAATGTATGCTGACTGTACCAAATTGTAAACTATTTTTCATTGATCTAAACTTTTTTATGATTCCCTGACTTCTATACCGAGTAATACCAAAGCTATGAAGACATCCCAACTGCTGAAAAAAAACTTAATGTACAGGATTAGTTTTTGTTGTTAACTCTCTTGTAAGCTGTTTTATGTATAATTCTGTACTCCCCTGTTTGATCAATAAAAAAATGTAATAAAAAAAAGCTGGTAATGTCGATGATAAAGTAAAAAAACACACACCAGAGACTGAATTTGATAGAAATATCTCATTCATTACATTATTGTTTGTATTCACCATTATCTGAAAATGGTAATTGACACAAAGCTTCTGTGGAACTTTACAACTTTTGAAGTAAAATTGTGGTAAACTGATGTGATTATTGTGGTATAGACGTGGGAAGAATTGAGAGACCCTATGATTTTTTTTCCCCTCTTTATTTAACCTTCAAATAACAAACAGGCATTTCAACTTCCATCGTTAAACATATATAACATTATATCCAAGCAGCATATAATAAACAAAATAGTACAAAATAATAATAATAATAATATCAAAAATGAAACCATGAATCATACTAATACAAATGAAAATACATTCAGGGGGGTCAGCCCATATCAGCTGACAAACGTTTAGAGAGCTTTGAGGTAGGTCTGCAACTGCGGAACCTGACCATATTTCCGAATAAATTTCTGAATAAAACGTGGTAACGGTCGGTAACTCTGGTGTAATTTGAACGGGAGCGGGCGGTCTAACAATAGCATTCCTGACAGACAGATATAGAGAGAGAGAGAGCACGCATTCGCCGTCGTGCTGTGTGGGTAGGTGTGTGTGTGAATGAGAGAGAGCACGTGCACCCGCCTTGGTGCTGTGTGTCACTTGTAGGCTGGACTCTGTAGTCTGGACTCTGTAGCATCCAGATGGGGGTTTTATGGAAGGCATATTTAATCGCTTTACATTTTACATTTTTCCTTGGCCCAATATGTACCTGCTATGTGTATAGAAATAATGCTGATATGAAACACAATCAGTAGTTGGCAAATATATTGAGTGAATATGTTTGTAAATCTGACTTTGAAAGAGTCAGTGCCTCACCAGCCACAAACCTGACAACCAAAGAGAATTCTCCATATGAACAGCCATTCATTCTATAGTATTCTATAGTCGCTATAGCGCTACAGTTAAGGTCCACGACATGGGGAGAACATGCAAACTCCACACAGAAATGCCAACTGACCCAGCCGGGACTTGAACCAGCGATCTTCTTGCTGTGAGGCGACAGTGCTAACCATTGAGTCACCGTGTCACCAATAATAATCTTATTTATAATTATTTATTTTTGTGCAGCGCCTTTAAAGCCTAATTCTCAAAGCACTTTACAAGAACAGCAGAATTTTTGGACCCAAGATTCTCACAGAAATCAGTCAAGTTTGGTGAAGGAAAAATCATAGTTTGGGCTTACATTAATTATGGGGGTGTGCAAGAGATCTGCAGAGTGGATGACAACATCAACAGCCTGAGGTATCAAGACATTTGTGCTGCCCATTACATTACAAACCACAGGAGAGGGCAAATTCTTCAGCAGGATAGTGCTCCTTCTCATACTTCAGACTATACATCAAAGATCCTGAAAGCAAAGAAGGTCAAGGTGCTCCAGGATTGGCCATCCCTGTCATCAGACATGAACATTATTGAGCATGTCTGGGGTAAGATGGAGGAGGCATTGGAGATGAGTCCAAAGAATCTTGATGAGCTCTGGGAGTCCTGCAAGAACGCTTTCTTTGTCATTCCAGATGAATTTATTAATAAGCTTTTTGAATCATTACAGAGATGTATGGATGCAGTCCTCCAAGCTCATGGGAGTCAGACACAATATTCATTCTTTTTCCACTGCACCATGACTTTATATTCTATACTGTACTTTATTTCTGTTAAGTGACAAGACTTTTGTCTAATCAAAGTCAGAGTTTACTGTCCTAATTTAATAATTAAAAATCAAGGCATGATCATATTTTATTTTGGTCAAATAAGCGTAATCTAGAGGCCTTTGCCTTTCATAAAAGCCACCTTGGAAACCAAATGATGTTGAGCATTGTATTTTAATATTAGGTGAAGATCTGAATAAACAGATCAGGTATGACACATTTCAGGCACAATCAAATGTAACTGCAGGTGAAAAAAAAAAGGTTCACACAAAATTTAGGAAAAATATTTTTATTAATTCATTCCCTTAAAGAAAATGTGCACATCACTCCAAACTAAAAGCATTCAGAAATCTTCTACAATGGTGGGAAGATCCACTAAAACAACAGTATTGCATAAACCACTTGAATGTCACATTACTAAAAAAGCACCACAGAAGAAAACGATAGAAATAAAAAATATTTGTGACTTATTTGACCATTCAGACGTTTATATTTCACAATTCCGTGATTAAAAAGTCAAAATTGTTTATAGACTTGAAATTAAGTCACAATTCTGGAAAGAAAACTGTAAAATAAAAATAAAAAGTCAGAACTGCGTGACTTTTACATATTTATCTTCGATATCTTCTGACTGATATTCAAAAAGTTGACTCAACTTAAAATTGTATGGCAACTGAGCTTTGAGTTGCAAGTTACAAGTATATTTCGCAGTTCTGAATTGTTCACTGTAAAAAAAGTAAGAGTTTTTTTATATTTCGCAGTTCTAAAATGTTCATTGTAAAAACAAGACGTTGACTCTCCTTAAGTTTGTTTTAGTTGACTCAACTTTTAACACAAGTACTGCACTTTACCCTGTTTAAGTTGAGTCAACTAAAACAAACTTAAGGAGAGTCAACGTCTTGTTTTTACAATGAACATTTTAGAACTGCGAAATATAAAAAACTCTTACTTGTAATGCTAGTTACAGCTCACAATTTATTAAGATTTTTAAATTAATGCATTTTTTTAAATTTCAAAATATGGACAAAAAAGTGAGAAGTACAAGATCTAAATTTTATAATCTAAATAATTCTCACTTTTCACTTACAAATGGATTTATGATTTAATGGTTCATAATTCAGATTGCTTTTAAAAATCTCACAATTTGTTTTCTTTTCTTTAAACTAAAAATTGTGAGATTTTTACATCTTCTGATTTCACGTCAAAATTCAGAATTTGGAGGAGGAAATGGGAAATATTTATTATGAAATTTATTTAGATTTATTCCCTTCAAATTCTGACTTTATATTCAACGCTGTTATAAGACTCAACTTGTAAGCTTTTTTGAGTTGACTCAACTTAGAATCAAGTGCAGTACTTAAAAGTTGAGTCAACTCAAAAAAGCTGACAATTTTAAGTTGAGTCCATTTTTTATACAGTGAACAATTCAGAACAGTTAACTGTTAATGAACAACTCAACATTGTTAAAGTTGACTCAACTTATTACAGCACTTTTTGAGTTGACTCAACTTAAACAGAGTCAAGTGCAGTACTTGGGTTAAAAGTTGAGTCAACTAAAAAAAAAAGCCGTGGGGCAAGTTGCCTTACAATTTTAAGTTGAGTTAACTTTTTTTACAGTGAACAGCTCAGAACTGCGAAATATAAGAACTCTTTTACTTGTAATGCTAGTTACAGCTCACAATTTAAGTAAGATTAATTATTATTTTTGTTTTTAAAAAAGTCAGAATTACAAGATCAAAATTTTATAAATCAAAATAATTCAGACTTTTCGCTCACAAATTCTGATTTTACGCTTCACAATTCTGTTTTTGTTTTTCTGAAAGCTGCTTTTAGGTCTCACAATTTTAGTTTAAAGAAAAAAAAAGCATCAGAATTGCGAGATAAACTAAAAGACGTGTCACTGAAAAAAAATAAGTAAAATAAAACAACAACAGAAGCAAAACAGCACAAGCAATGAACAAACATAAGAGGAAATGAACAAGACATCATCAATAATAAAGTCAAGTTAACATTTTAACGCACACACACACACACACACACACACACACACACACTCATTCAGCATCTCCACATTTGGGCAGTGTGCTTCATTATTTCACAAAAAAATAAACCAATCCAGACACATATTGCTTCTTTTCCGCAGTTCATCCATTACTACTTGCAGCTATAGTTTCTCCTCTCAGAGCATGACCAGAAAACACGATTAACTCACTTATAGAAAATAAAATATCCTCAAAAAACCCCAGAAGGGTCAGTCAAATGCACATCTCTTATAAAGAGAACAGGTCATTCAAAATACTGAGCTGACTTCTTAAAACAATGTCGAAACATTCGCCTTTTTTAAAGAGAGATAAGACTTTGTAACTCATAATTCCGCATGCAAAAGCGAGGGCAAGAAAAGTGGGCGAGATTCACTAAATGCCCACCAGATGGCAACACAGTCCGATCTCAAATCAAGGCAGCTTTTGAAAAGGCTCTCTTTGCCCTATATACAGTATATGCTTTCAGTCTAAATACTATAATAGCACACACAACCTCTAAACACCCCCGAAAGGAAAACCACATGATAAAAATAAACAAAGCTAGAGGGAAATCAAGCTAATTTGGTTTTGAATATTTGTAACAAGCAAATCATTGTCCTAATAGAATAAATACTGAGTTACCTTGAGGTAACAAAAGCTTTGGTTAAGCGACTTTTTTTCTCTCCAGCACCACTTTAAGCCTAAATCAAAGTAAATCCTCGAGTTCATGTCCAAACTGTACTGTTGTGGAAGAGTTGGTTTATTCAGAAAGGAAAGTTAAAGTGATAGTTTAACCAAAACCAAACACTTTACCCACTATTTACTCTCCCTCAAGTGTTTCCAGACACAAAAGTTGTACTAAACACAAAAGAAGATATTTTGAAGAATGTTGAAAACCGGTAGCCACTGACTTCTGAAGTACACAAGTTCTGGTTACAGGTTTCCGACATTTTTCAAAATATCTTCTGTTGTGTTCAACAGAATAAATAAACTCAAAGTTCGGAAACACGGGAGCGTAAACAATGACAGAATTTTCCGTTTTGGGTGAACTATCCCTGTAAGTCATTTACTTACTGTGGTGGTATGCTAAAGCTGTGAATTTAACCACAAAAGCTGAATTCCATAAATAATAATAATAATAGTATAATGATAGAACGCTTAATGTCATGCTCGCATTTATCCTTTCAATGGCAGCAATTAGGGGACAAATAACAAACGAAATGTAAATACTTGCTTGTCTGAGGTAAAAGTATCTGTTGTGTTTGTCACAAGCATGTAACACTCTCAGAAAAAAGCTACTGAGCTGGTGACCTTTTGAAGGTACACATTTATACCTAAATGGTCCATATTGATACATTAAAGGAGCATTGTAGTACATAGAATATTTAGGAGAGTATCACTTTATTTTCTCTATTCTCAATAGATTATCAGTAGATTGTTCGGTTGGGGGTTGGGTTAGTTGATATGTACTTGCAAAGTTTCTTATAGTCAATTAAATGTCTGCTGAAGGAGCAGTATCAGCAGCTATTAAGCAGACAGTCTACTAATACTCCAATGACAAGTAACTGGCATGTAGTTGCAATGTAACTTTGAGTCAACAGAATGTGCAATAGGGACCATCAAAATAAAGTCTACCCTAAAGATACACTTTTGTACTTTTTAGTTACTAATTGGGACCTTTGAAGCACCAATATTAGCTTTTAGGCACACATGTACCTTCTAAAAATGTACCCCCCAAGTGACAGCTCCTGTACCTTTAATCCTGAGTGTGTGTCTACTTTAGGGATTTTGCATTTATCAGTTTTACTGAATAGTAGCACTAATTTTTGCACCGATTTGCATGCAAAAATTAATTAATGAAGATTTTCCTTGCATAAAAAAAAATATATATTAAAAAAAAAAAAAAAAAAAAAAAAATCACAGGGGTGTCCAAACTTGGTCCTTGAGGGCCGGTGTCCTGCATATTTTAGTTCCAACCCCAATTAAACACACCTGAACCAGCTTATCAAGCTCTTTCTAGATATACTAGAAACTTCCTGGCAGGTGTGTTGAAGGAAGTTAGGGCTAAACAATGCAGGACGGACATCCCTGCCCTACCTATATATATATATATACACACACACACACACACACACACACACTGTATGCGTCATATGGCACCTAAAAAAGAGGAAGTTCATCCAAAACTAAAGATAGTCATCATTTATGAACCCCGTTCAAAACTTGTCTGAGTTTCTGTCCTCTGTTAAACACAAGAGATGGATTGAAGAAAGCTAGAAACCGGTAACCATTGACTTTCATAATACTTTTGTCACTACTATAGAAGTCAATAGTGACCAGTTTCCAACATTTTTTAAATATCTTAAATGTCTGGAACCAACTGGAGGAAAAGTAAATGAAGAATAAATTTCTAATTTTGGGTGAACTGTCCCTTTAATGTTGGTCACTACTTACTGCCATAACCTGGACAAACACGAGCAGTCCATTTAAAACATTTCTCCTTTTGTGGTCCTGAAATAAAATGTTTTGCTAAAAGCTCTGATGAAATGTCAGAAAGAACCAAAGAAATGTAAACTACTAAAGCTTCTGCATAACAGGAGAAATAATAATGCAACAACCAGCATCACAGCCAGTTCCACTGAAATGAGCAGAGGGAGGAGACAACCGTAAACCAAGCAACAGTTTCCACGGTAACAAACAATCGGCAAGCCCGAATGTCACTGTCAGGCTCATCCAAGTCTATAGACCACCCGTGATCAAGTGCAGAGAGTAAACAGTGAGGTGAGAAGTCCAAAAAATAAAATGAAAGCAACAAAAATCTTTTAAAAACACGTCTGTCGTTCTGCATAGTAACACTTTGGACAAATCCAGTACTTTTACTGCTGAAAATCCACCATTCCGGTGACTTTAAACGCCTGTGCGTCTCCAATCTGAGCTTTGAGCTTCTGCAGGAGTCTGTGATTTGGTTCTGGTCTCTTTTTTTTTCGTTGGGGGATCCTGAAGATCCTGAAGTTATTCCACTGGGTTGTTTGCAGCTTTGACGCCCGCTCTGCCGATCTGGAGCCAGGGCAGCTTGGCACAGTTTTTGAAGAGCTGCTCGATGGCGATGTGTCGAACATGAAGCTCTGACGAGAGAGAGTCTTTCTCCTGAACGACCACAGAGAGCTCCTCGAACACATCTGAGGGACACACAACAGTTCAACAGCTTCATACATGTGCATTATGGTCAACTATATTGTAAACTTCAAATATTATTAAATTGAGATTGACTGAATAGATGACTCCAGGTGTTAATATTGGGGATCTGTGTCAAAACATTTAGATAATGTGCATTAAAAAAAAAACTTAAAGTGATGGATTACCCAGAAATGAGCTTTCTGGCATTCATGTGCTTTCAAACCGGTCACCATTGACTTACTTAATAGTTTGGAAGTCAAAGGTTACCGGTTTCCAACATTCTTCTAATTATCTTCTTTTGCATTTTCCAGAAGAAAAAAAAGAAGTGAAGGGTGATAATATGATGAGATTTTTAATTTTTGGGTGAACTATCCCTTTAAATCATTTAGTTTTGAGACATTTAGGTAAAATAATGTATCATAAAAATAAATTGTGATTGATTATATGGATCTCTATGTGGAAATACTGGATATCTGTGTCAAAACATAAAGAGATGGTTCAGCCAAAAATTATTTACTCGCTCTCAAGTGTCTCCAAACCGGTCACCGTTGACATTTATAGTACAAAAAGAAAATGCTATGGAAGTCGATGGTTACCGGTTTCCAACATTCTTCAAATTATCTTCTTTTATGTTTAACAGGAAAAAAGGAATTCAAGCAAATTTGGAAGAAGTGAAGGGTGAGAAAATGATGACAATTTAAATGTTTGGGTAACTATCCCTCTAAATCCTTTAGTTTTGAGACATATTTAGGTCAAATAATATAAATGGCATAAATATATCAGGTTTTAGCGAAGATTTTTCTTGCTCTAAGAACATGTTGAAAACTACACACCAACAAATATACATTTATTATTGCTATTATGTAATAAAAAAACAACCAGATATAACAGTTTATTAACTTGTATGAAATAACTGTAAATAAAAATAAATTGAGATTGATTGTATGGATCTCCAGCTGGAAATACTGAGTATCTGACAAAAAAAGGGATGGTTTAGCCAAAAATTATTAACTCACCCTTAAGTGCTTCGAAATTGGTCACCATTGACATCCATAGTACAAAAAATAAATACTATGGGAGTCAAAGGTTTCCTGTATCCAACATTCTTAAAATGATCTTCTTTTGTGTTTAACTGATTAAAAGGAATTCAAACTAATTTGGAACTCATAAAGTGTAAGAAAATGATGACAATTTTCATTTTTGTGTGAACTATCCCTTTAAATCATTTAGTTTTGAGACATATTTAGGTAAATTAATATAAATGGCATAAATGGATCAGGTTTTAGTGAAGGTCTTTCTTGCTGATACTTTTAAGAACGTGTTGTAATCTACACACCAACAACTATACATTTACAAAAAACAACAACAAAGTGTAACAATTTTATAAACATATATGAAATAACTGTAAATAAAAATGTAACTAATATGTATCTAGTAAAATGTTTTTAAAAAAGACAAAAATAAAAATGTAAAAAGCAAAATATAACAAATAATAGAAAATAAATACTAAATAATAAAGTAAAATAAATATCAGATGATATTAATACAATTAATAAATAGCACCAATTAATACAATAAAAAACAAATAAAATAAGCAAAAAATAAAAATAAACATCTGTACCATTTAGCCTTGGTAAGATTAATATGAATAATAATACAAACAACAATAATAAATAATAATAATAAAAATTAATTAATGATAAATAATTACCACTCAAAAATTTTAGGCTATATTTAGAGGAATGATGGCATAGAAGTAATATATATATATATATATATATATATATATATATATATATATATATATATATATATATATATATATATAGTATATAATAAACCATCAATTTCGTTAATTACAAACACAAAGCCATATCCCCCCGCATGTCTACATTTATTTGTGGAGCTGTTCCTTTAAGGTAGAAGCTGCGACTCACTCTGTATCTGTAGCAGCAGCTGCTCGTTCAGGTGCCGAAGCTCCTCCACATTCTTCCTCATCACTGAAACACAAACAATAACCGTCTGAAAATCATCCTCCCGCTCTCCTTTTCAAAACAGCGTACACTGACATGCATCTCCGTTCACAGCCCAAAGCAGATGACTTCAGAACAGTCCTTGAGACGCGTTTATTAATTTTATTTTTAACATTTCATTCCTAACAGACAACACAGATGCTCTGAAAAGCTCATGGCATGACCCTGATGACATGTCCGGTTTATAACAGAAGTCAGATAATAATAAAGAAGACTGAAGAGCTCAAGGTCTGGATTGTGACCTCAGGCTTTTATTGGGGTTTTGTGGACTGAATTGACTGGAAAGATAAGCGTCGGATAAAAGGCTAACGATGGAGGATATTGATTTCTCTCCTTCACTGACGCCACAGGAATTAAATGGTGGCTAAAACCATTCACAGAGTCCATTATAATAGCCACAAAAGTCAGAGTAATGGGATGTTCAAATGTTTTAAAACATTCATTTATTTTCCTTCAGCTTAGTCCCTTCATTCATCAGGGGTCGCCACAGCGGAATGAACCGCCAACTTACCCAGCATATGTTTTACACAGCGGATGCCCTTTCAGCTACAACCCAGTACTGGGAAACATCCATACACACTCACACATACACAATACGGCCAACTCCAAAACCTGAAATGAATGGTTCAGATAAGGGAGACATTCAAAGATGAACTGTTGGTGTGCCTCCAGGAACAGGGTTGGGAAACACTGACCTAGTGGTTTTATTGCATCGACATAGCACAGAGGTGTTCAAGGAGGCACGACTTCGATTCCTGGCTCGACATCTTTTGCCGATGCGCCCCCTCTCTTTGCTCCCCACACTTTCCTGTCATTAAACTCTACTGTTCTATTCATTAAAGGTTTTAATAATAATGAGGAATGTCCAGATCCAATCACGTGATCGGAAATCATAACGAGGTTTCAGTCTCGATTAGAATTGGACGTTACCTCCTGATCAGGACTCAAATATATTAGATATTATATATATTCTCATTATTTTTTAACACATTTATAGTTATGTGGTAGCACAGAGTTAGTCCTCTTTCTTGACTTCACACAGAAACAGCAACGCGTGAGGCATGACATCACTTTGTTGCAGAGAAGCTATTGATTAAATGCCGGCAAAGTAGAACACTGAAGCAGCTTGAAGTGGAAAGCGCGAGTATGTCTGCAGTCTGGACATATTATAAAGTTGATGACGACAACATTGCCATAGTAAACAGTGAGATCTGTAAACTTGGGATTGCCTGCTGGGTATTTTAAGTTGAGGTGCTATTTGTTTTTATATTAGATTTTTTTTTTTTTATTTATCGTTGCACTAAAGTCTACAAGTGAAGAATTGATGTTATTTATTACTTATTGTTCAAGCTACCTCACAGAAGTGCTCTGTTTGTTAACAGAATTATTGAATGTTAAAATAAAGCGAATTAAATAAAAAATAAAAAATAAGGAACATCCTGGATCTGTTTCTTCACTCTTCTTTATTCATGTAACGTTATTATAGAAGTATCGGATCAGGTGTCGGTAGATACTCAAAATCAAATGATTCGGACTCAAGGGCAAAATAATCTGACCGGGACATCCCGATTAATAATAATAATAATAATAATAGTAATAAATATTTTTATAATAAAATCTGAAGCACTTGCTGTTTGCGTGACTGTAAAGGTCTCCATAACCCATGTTTGAAAGCTCCATAGTAGTTTTACAAACATTATAATAAACTTTTCTGTCGTCTACTTTAACAGTTTTTGAAGCAGTCATTTTGAAGCCAAATCTCTTCAAATTGATCTTAATCTGTAAATCTGTAATGTTAGCCTTCATTAACAAGTACAGTCTGACGACAGTATTTGATCCTCATCAACTGGCAGTCACTGAAATCAAAAGAATGAAAAAAGAGCTAAAATATAAAAATAAACTAACCATAGCTATGGACCCTTTTTCACATTTCCGGGTTTCTCAGTAGCAGAAGTCATCATAGTTGGGTAAACTTAGAGTGCAGTGAATGGGAGAGTACAACAAATATATTTTTACAATCCTGTTCGCTGAAAGGCAACGCAGTGGCGCAGTAGGTAGAGCTGTCGCCTCACAGCAAGAAGGTCGCTGGTTCGAGCCTCGGCTGGGTCAGTTGGTGTTTCTGTGTGGAGTTTGCATGTTCTCCCTGCGTTCGTGTGGGTTTCCTCCGGGTGCTCCGGTTTCCCCCACAGTCCAAAGACATGCGGTACAGGTGAATTGAATAGGCTTAATTGTCCGTAGTGTATGAGTGTGTATGGATGTTACCCAGAGATGGAAGGGCATCCGCTGTGTAAAAATGTGTTGGATAAGTTGGTTCATTCCGCTGTGGTGACCCCAGATCAATAAAGGGACTAAGCCGAAAAGAAAATGATAAATAATATAAAAGACAAACTCCATGATGGTGTTATCAAAAAAGAGAAAAAAAAATTGTGTGAGACTGATAACGGCAGTCAGAAGAGAGAACAATGTCAAATTTACTAGATGCTGCAGATATAATGCATACATAAATACATATAAATGTTCCTACGTTTAAATAAAAAAAAAATCTAAATATTAAAAACTTTCATGGATTTAATATGCTGATGACTGTTTAACACATCATAACAGAATTGTGATAAGGGTCCATAGCATCAAAACATCATAAAAAATATAATAAAAAAAATCCAGAAATTACATGTTGATGAATGGAAACTACAATATAAAGGGACAAACAAAATTATTATATACTAATATTTTCGCAGACTTTAAACTAATTACTGCTGTCACAATATCTATTTTAATTAATTACGATAAGCGATATTATTGCCACTTTATAACTTATATCACTAATAAAAAATAATACATTTTTACAACATAATAGTGTAATAATTCAGGTACACTGTTTCAAAGAACATTTATAGAACTTATTTTTAAATTTTTTGTTTATTTTTTAAAATCTAAATTATTTTATATTAAGAATATTTAGAATATTCAGGTTTGAAATTGAAACATGAAATAAATGATCTTAAAACAAATAAGTGATAATAAATAGTAGATGTAAACAAAAAAGTAGATTTTTAACTGTACGTTCACACTGAAAGCGGCGAGAGCATCTTAGTAGCTGGAAGTCATTAATTTTAGATAGGAGCCGGCTGCGAGGAGCGGCAAGGAGTGGCACAGCGCGTCTTTGCCGGTGTGGGTGTCAAGGAGAGTTGAAATCAAGTCAATTTTATGGTAATGAGCCATGACGCGGTTTGGCAGCAAACAATCGGAATATAGAGGTCCACCGCTTGAGAGAAGTCCAGAGAACACAGTCCTTTGAACATTGGTTCTGACCACAGTTGTTTCCAAGGGTTTGATTATTGCGGTCGCTGTATTTCCAATTATTTACAAAGTTTTCTTACAGGAACATTAAAAAAAAATTTACTGGCGAGTTACTGATGTGCATTAAAGTTATATATATTTATATTTCTTTAAAAAAGTAGGAATCTCATGCGACAATACAAAACAGTACTGCTGCTTTAGAGTATTTCAAACATATAGACACAATGGATAATTAATTAATAATAAGTGGAGAAAAGCCACACCACATGCAACTTGATCTTCTGTAGTTAAATGAATTTGATAAAAAGTGCGCAACATTTTCATGCTAGAAAGCATGTTTTATGCTGGAATGTAACTGATATGATATGCTGCAATGGCCCCTTTAAATACAAGATCAATGTAGCAAATTTTGATGCTCTCACCGCCTTCGGTGTGAATGCACAGTGATGCATCTCAGGTGTTTTTTTTTATTTATAATCGGTCAGATTCCAAGACAGGACTGTTTGTTAAAGGTTTGCAGCACATTTTTTGAAATACTAATCTTTCAACCGTGTTTAACGGCTACATCTCTTTAGACCTGTCTGTGAGTGTGTGCCATTTTGCGCTGTCATGTCATTTGCATTGGCAGATAAATACATGTTACAGTGAACTGTCTGGAAGACCCTGTTGAAAAAAATTGGGTAGGGTTGTTATGTTTTAGGTGTGATTTAAGCTTAGTTGTGGTGCCTTTTTTCATTGCCACTGTTCTGAAACAAATTAGACATATCAGCTTGTTTACATTAGCCGACTCTCCTTTCTCATTCGGCTTAAAGCCAAAATGTTCCATCGCGACTTGTTTTTCCTAACTGACTGTAGTTTCTAAACACGAGTCAGTGGGTTCGCATCTCGTCTTCTTCACCTCCACTATCCGCTCTCTCTCGCATGCACTTTGTTTGTGTGTGTGTGTGTGTGTGTGTGTGCGCAGCGTGTGTGGAGATGCTGCATAAGCCCTACCTTCCACAGAAAGCAGAATGCAGTGCGTTCGACAAAAAACTTAACTTGTTACAGGCCTATTATGTAGCCTAATCATCATCATCATCTTAAATTTCTTTATATATTATAGACAATATATAGCGCCTCCAAAATTAACCGCCCTCATTTTCACATTTTGCGTGATAAGTCAATATATTGACTATCGCAAGAGGCCTGAAGCTAACTGGAACTCAGTTTCAATGAATAGTTCAGCTTTTTGCCTAAATCATGAACACTCACGCTCTTCTCGACTGTGTCCCGTGTGTCTCCTCTGTCTGGAGTCTCTCTGCTCTCGGTTCTGCGGTCTCTCTCCGGGCCACAATCCCAGGCCGAGCTCCTCTGCCGAGTGACAGTCCAGCATAGATTTCCCATAGTCTGATTCGGACACCATCGATGCCTCCTCTGTCCACCGCGGGGTGTAACGGGGAACCTGGGCGTCCGACTGGGGCACGAGCTTCCTCCCGGCCTGCTGCGTATGGCACAGGATCTGTTTGGCCCCCCAGCGGCCAGGAGTCTCAGGGGTCACAGAGTCTCTGTTCTGGGCGTACTGGATAATGCGGTTGATTCGCTGGCTCAGAGCCCGCTTCACGCCCTCATACGCGCTGTGAGAGGCCTTGGCGCGGGACAGCTTCTGGTTGGCAATGAGATGGTATTTTTCAAAGCAGTCCCTGTGCCCACGGAGGGATTTGGAGTGCAGTAGGGTGGCGCTGGATATACCTGGTACAAAACAAAAAGGAGGACACACTTAGGCCATGTTTTCACCTGGCATTAAAGGTGCTATAGATCTTGGGAAATGCTAACATTTGCCTAATAGCACTGAAAGCCTGTATTCCACCCTGCAAATTGCCACCCACACATAAACGCGTACTAAACCACATCCCTACAATACATCACTTCACATTCACCAGAGAGAAAGCTATATGGTACAGTTAGTAACTTAAAAAAATAAGAGGTTGGTTGTTGATATTTACCTGCCATCGTCTTGTTTCCAGTACAAATATCAAAAAATAGGGTAAATAGGATAGTTTTCGTTTTGAAATAATACTATTTTAATACTAATAATACTATTTTACTTAGCCCATTGGCAGGGAAAAAAACTAAATTTTGACATATTATTTCTGAAAACAAGACAATATTTTTACTTGTCTATTAAATGCTTCTTGATTTAAAGAAGACCGATTAACCCCCTATTTACAAGATGTAAAATAAGTCCAATGTCCCTGGAGTGTGTATGTGAAGTTTCAGCTCAAAATACCACACAAATAATGTTTAATAACAGCCCCTTTTAGGCTTTGATCGTAATTGTGCCATTTTGGTGACTGTCGCTTTAAATTTAAATGAAATTGGGCTCTTTTCAAAAGAGGGTGGAGCTACAAATGCCTGTTTGTCAGTGGCAGATTCAAAAACAAGACTTACATCGTATGCTAATGAGGGAGAGATCGTCATTAATGGGCGGGGCTTTCCCCCTCTGATGACATGTACAAAGGAAAAATGTCAATCAAAATGTTTCTGCTTGTTTTTATCAAGTGTGATTATGAAAAATTGAATTAATCATTTTTTTTATCATGCAACTTTTGCATAATAGCCCCCCCCCCCCCCCCCCCTTTAAGAATTTTTAATATTTGAACTAGAAACATGACAAACTCCAAGCAAGAAAAGCAGTTTTTTGCAGTGTGTCTGAACCGCATTTGTGAATGCAGCGATGACACGATCCTTTCTGCATGAACAGACACAAAAGTATGCAATTACACATTTTGAAAGGCTGGTACGACAGTCTACTGTATTGCTCAGACCAAACATTTTGATTGGACAAACTATTCTTGTTCCTTCACCTTCCACAGAGTATTAAAATACAGATAAAAACATTTGGACCAGCATGACAAAAACATTTCTGAAGACAAATCCGCAATTTTACCTTTAAAATGAGCTTTAAATGAGCAAAACACAAGTGGTCAGTTGAGAAGAATCACTTCCACATGGTATTTCATCAAGAACATTCCCTTTTAAATATTACACAGCTCACAAGTCAGAAGGAAAGCAACTGAATGAAAGGAAAGTGAATGTAACTATGCAATACAAAGATTTGCTACAATGCACATGCAGATTGGATGAATCCCTTGTTTTGGTGTTTTCTCACTGCACCACCCATAATCATCTTGTGTTTTGTACAGATGGGCATATCAATACTTCAGTATTGATAGATATCGATGCCCACAAGCTACTGGATTGGTATTAACACCTTTATAAAAAGGATTTAAATGAACAATTTGTATTTATACAAAAGGTTGGTTCCTGTAACTGTTCTGTGAAATGTTTTCAGTATATGTGTGTGATGTTGTCCTACTAAACTAATATAATTAGGTGGCCAATGTCACATTAACCGAGAAAATCGAGGCATCACCACAGTGTTTTATAGGTCACTGTGATTTCAGGACAGAAAGTTAAAGGTGAAATGGGCTTAAAGTGATATAATTTCATCATGTTCCTTTTCCACAACACCATGCCTGATTGAAACCAGAAATATCTTGAGTACACTGGATGAAAATGTTGCTCATCTCTTTATAATGTAACCACAGAGTAGATAAATGCCTATTTTTACTGTTATAGGCTTATAAAGACAAAAGAGAAAAATCAACATGAAACAAAATATGGCAATTCAGTTTATATATGCTATAATTAAACATTTGATCACTATTACATTAATTTATCTATATTTATGTTAAATAATGTATTTGTAGTACTTATAATGTGCAAGAAATAATCCTTATTTAAAAAATATAATGTAAAATCTCACATACACCCTTTAAAAAAATCCCCTTATTCATTTTTCTTCTGCTTAGTCCTGTATTTATTAAGAGTCACCACAGCAGAATCAGGGGAACCCCCAAGGGGTGGCCAGCGGCCACGACCACCCCTGTGTAAAGTCTGGCCACCCCTGTGGCCACCCCAATATGATTTTGCTCTTGATATTATTAACTTTAAATGTACTTACATAAATTCACGTTATTTCAATGAATAAATAAATAAATAGCAGCCACTAAATTGTGGATTGATTGGTGCCACTGATGTAGCCGATTGCCCCTTCTCCTCCCCAATCGTCGTTGACAGCACGCACACACATTCAATACACAGCAAAGGCAATTTAATATTTACCTTAAGGTACATCAGTAGAAGAAGCTGTATTAACACTATACTGGCTCAAAAAGGTATATGGATAATTTTTTTTATTAAACAGGGGGTTAATAATTCAGGGGGGGCTAATTATTCTGACTTCAACTAATATATATATATATATATATATAAAAAGTGTTTTTAAACTATTGATTTTTTTATTTCATTGAATTTCTTGATTTTTTAAGAATAAATTGCGACATTTCAAGAGTAAATAATTAAACAAAATCACATTATTTCATTGAACAGAATCAAAGATATAACATTACACTAAATTCATATTTTTTGTGTGTGTGCCACCCCAAGATTAGGTGCGGCCTCTTCTGGCCACCTCTAAGAAAATTTTATGGGGGCGCCACTGAGCAGAATGAACCGCCAACTATTCCAGTTTATGTTTTGAGCAACAGATCCCCTTCCAGCCACAGCCCAGTACTGGGAAACACCTATACACTCTCACATTCACACACACTCATACACTACGGCTAATTTTTATGTTACCCAATTCACCTATAGCACATGTCTTTGGATTGTGGGGGAAACCGGAGCACCCGGAGGAAACCCAGGCGAACACAGGGAGAACATGCAAACTCCACAAAGAAATTCTAACTGGCCCAGCCGGGACTCGAACCTGTGTTCTTGCTGTAAGGTAACAGTGCTGACCACTAAGCCACCGTGTGGCCCAAAATTCCCTCATGTATTCATTTTCTTTTTCGGCTTAGTCCCTTTATTAATCTGGCTTATACCAAGTATCAATACCATTAAATTGTAACAAAAAATATGAGTAACATATCAAATAAACTAAACAACAGCATTGCCTACACCTACTGTTGGGTCAGTGGGCAAAGAGTTGTACTTTTGTAGCTGTTTAGACACATTCAGTCATAAAAACATATGTACAGCTTTTTTAAATACCTGTGGAAGTGATTTAAAGTGGACAAGCTCAAAATGTTTTAGACCTGCTGTGCTGAAATGCAGAGTATTCGTATACAGAATGACGTTGAAATGACGCATTTTCAGAACAAGCTGTTATTGTTGTTGGAGAGCGTCATAAATGGCTCTATACAATTCTCCTTCCACTCATTGTCTGTGAAGGTGTTCAGAACAGTGTGGTCCCAGCAGTTCTTGATTCAGACACCTTGTTTTCTGGCTTTTTTTACTGCTTGATAAATGTAATCAGCCTGGCACAAAGCTTCAAGTGCTCATCTCCTAATTAGGACACCAAATTCTTTTTAAAAACAAAGAAATTAAGCAAGAGAAAGGCTAGTATGGTATCTTAAACCTATAGGAAATCATCAAATATAGCTTGGCTAATGGCTACTGTTTTTGTAGGCACTAAACGAATGCTATTAAACCTCCGAACAGGTCAAAGTAGCAAAAAAGAATAGATAGAATTGTTGTGTATGATTCTTATTATTTTGACAGTGGCATAACATTTTGATTTGTATCATTAAAACTGTAATTGTGTTTGCAGACACAAAGAAAATGGCTCAGTCGAACCACAAAACCAAAGATTTGAGTGAATGTCCTAAATAAATATATCATCTGAGAGATTACATAAAACATACAGACCAAATCTGCTTTTTGTAGGAGTTTCAAGGGAACTCTTAAGAGCTTCCAGAAAGAAGAAAAATGAGGAAATCTAAAAATGTACTCTTTAAGCTGCTCAAATATTTAAAGAATCATGAGAAACAAATGAAAGATGAAACAAAGAAAGACTATTTATATGTGGATGGGGAGAGTGTGTGTGCCACATTTTACTAGCATCCTCTAGGCAAGAAAAAATGAGAGTTAAAAACTATGTATTTTAGTTTGTCAGCTATTATAAAATAAAATATAATAAAATTAGAAGAATTTATTGCATTGAGGAAAAAACAATAGATATACTGACAAAATTGGCCCCTGAAAAAATAAGTTGTTTTTTAAGAGTTTTTTTTTTTAGATCTAAATCGAAAATAAAATAAAAAAATAAATATTTTTCATATACAGTTGAGAAGTCAGAGTTAAATTAAAACAGAATTTATTATTTTGAAGCAAGACAGAATTGTCAGAATCATTATTCCAGTTTTCAGTGTCACATGATCCTTAGAAATCATCCTAAAAAAGCAGATTTCATGCTTGAGAAACAGAGATATGTTTAGACTTTGATAAATATTAACTTTATTAAATGTTAAAAACAGTTTGTAGCATACAGCACCAGTGTTCTGCATCTAAACCCACTCTCCTCCACCTTTAATTTTACTGTTATCTAATCTCTGATAAGCTTTAAGCAGAGGCGTTTATAAATCGTTCTAAAATCAGCACCTGAAAGTATCGCTTCCTGTTTTGTTGAGAAGTAAAAACGCAAATCTGCCTGTAGCTTAAGTAGGCCAAGAACAAATAAATGGCGCAGGCACAGATCAAGTGCCGCTGGGTGCCTTTGTGTGTTGGCTTTGCGTTAGATTGTGCCATTTGTGTCAGAGCCGAGTTTTGTTCAAACATGTTTTGACTTTAATCACGCCACACAGCAGTCATCATCAAACACCGCTGTGGGACAAACACACACACGAAAAACATGCTCTTAAAAGAAAAACACAACTCAATTTTGAAATTCATGTACTTCCTCTCATATTATCTCAAACATGTATAACTTACTTTATTCTTAGGAAAAAAGGCAGCCAAATTCTCATGGTCAAGATAAAAAAAAAAAAGGCAGGTGACGGCAGATTTACCCTGTCTTGATTAAACTCACGGAGTTTCTCATTTATTTGATAATAAAGAGTCTTCACATAGAAGATTATAGTGAATTGAAACAGTGTAGTTCAGATCTGAGTGATCTGTTGGGTTTGTTTTCAGTCAGCATATCTGTAAAGTATCGAGGTCCTAGGACATTTAGTGATTTATAGACAAGTGATAATACATTAAGATCTATTCTGAATATAACTCATATTCTAGTTCTGGTCAGAATCCTGGCCGCAGCGTTCTGGATGGGCTTCAACTGTCTGACTGTTTTTTTTTCGGAAGGCCAGTGAGGAGTCCAGTACAGTAATCCACCCTACTGCTGATAAAAGTATGACCAAGTTTCTCTAAGTCCTCACTGGAAACAAAGTCTTTAATTCTTGCAATGTTTTTGAAATGACAGTATGCTGATTTACTTTTTGCTTTGACATGACTATTGTAACTCAGGTCGGACTCCTGAATCACACCAAGATCGTTGACCTTATTTTTTTGTTTTTTGACCCCTAGAGCCAAGGTACGCATTCACCTTGAGAACCTCATCTCTGTTCCCAAATGCAATGACCTCAGTTTTCTAAATGTTTAAATTGGCACAATACTACTTAAAATAAGTCATATGATTACTTGTATTACTTATGATAGTTGAAAAATATGAAAACAAGTTAGTGTTTCCCCAGTGCTAGCTTCATTGCAATGGATTAGTCAGACTCGGCACTAGTGGTTTCATTTACCTTCATTCTGCTTCAAGGTTTCTGTGAGTTGTGGAGACTTGGCCACATATATGCTTTATTTCCAGTAATGTCTGCACACAATGTACCACTAAACTCAAGACTTCAGGCGTCTGCTTGAGCTCTTCTGCTGCAGACGTCGCCTCGAAGCTGAGGGAGGCAAAAGCCAAATTCATTCAGCATCTTACGATAAACCAATTTCCTGCACTTCACAGTAAAGACTGAATAACAGGAAAGAACACTGTAGAGTGCGATTATAAATAGAGGTACTGAAGCTTAAAAACACACACACACACACGACTGGCTCTGACAGGGAATATGAGCACAAGGAGTTCAGAGCACTTTAACTACAGTTTTCTGAACACAGAATCTCCCAGGATCAACATAAGCCAGGGCAACCCAGAAATCAAATCACCACTGCGGTACACAGTGAGCCACAAAAAAAAAACTTTTAAAAACGATTTGACTGAAGCGAGATTTTAAAATGCTTTTTCCCCCACTTTTTTCATTTTATATTTTGAAATATTTTATATTTTGTTATAACCATTCTATGTTTTCATTGCATCAGGGAGTTACACATTTTCTTGAGAAATTGACAGAATATTTAAAATCATATATGGACACAGCATAAATCTAATTCATTTTCTGGTAACAGAATAAAAAAAAATAGATAAATAAAATAAAAATTATATATATATATATATATATATATATATATATATATATATATATATATATATATATATATATATATATATATATATATATATATATATATATATATATATATATATATATATATGCAATATCACACTTGTAGTAGTGCGATGTGGCTGTATATCGGCACTGGTGGGAGGCGTGCGTTGCCTTACTGTACCACCAGTGACAATATACAGCCACATCACACTACTACGAGTGTGATATTGCATTTATACAACCGTTTGACACCATAAATGTGATAAAAAAGAAAATCAAAACCCTTTAGTTTTAGGAACTACTTCCGCCATTCATTCACATCTGCAGCTGACATCATTAATTATTAATGATATAAAAAATATTAATAGCCATTATTAATTCACCAATGTCACTTTAGAGCTAGTATTTGAATGATAATGTCTAAAGTGATGACAAAACAGGTGATTTTGCTAATATTTTAAGATTATAAGGCTGAACGACATTAAATGCCATCCGTATACAGAGATTTCTCCTTACAATATTACAGTCTATCGCAGTCTACAGTATTTTTCTGTTGCAAGTGCATGGGATATATATTCCTAACATGCAAGTCCCATCTCACACTCAATACACAACAATTATATTGTATAAATACAGCACTACAACATACAAAAGAGAGGGATCGGCTTAGAATATCACTTACCAGTATAATAATGACTTGATCAGCTGTAGTTAGAAATTACTCTGTATTTTTTCTCCTCTAAAGGCTTATTATGCAGTCTCTGTCGCCATCTTGTGGATGGCCAACTTCAACAGTCTTTGCTCATTATGACAAATTAATGGTTGCCGATGAGCTCTCAGAAATTTTAAATATTTAAAAGTAGGCAATATTCTTATAAATAAACTGCATAGTTTCAATCTAAACATCTACATTCTCAACTAAAAAAGCCTCAAAAGTACATTATGTTGTCCAACAGCAGGAATATTTGTCAAACTGTAGAGTTTCCCCTGCTGTATGTGGGCGGAGTAATACACAAGGCTGAAGGGGCGTCACGAGTGCTGTTACTGGCAGAATATCGCACGGCTATCAACTAATCCGATGTAAAAGATTGTAAAAAAAAAAAAAAAGCAAAAAAATAAAGTTCAAATTCGATTAGCAGCTGAACTCTGTGGTAAAGAATCATTTTTTCTCAGTTAAGAAACATTGCAAAAATTAAACGTTCTCTGTCGTTCGATGACTCCAAGCGTGTTATACATACTTTTATAGACTGGACTTTTTCATTGGTAAGTCCATGTGTCTGGAGATTCCTGCTAGATGGTTGAATCGTCTTCAATTAGTACAAAGCACTGCAACAGATTGCTTACTGGAGCAAAGAAAACAAGTTATTGTTTCCCCAGTGCTAGCTTCATTGCAATGGTTAACAGTTTAATTTAGAGTTAAATTTAAGGTCTTACTGCATATTTTTAAAGCCTTCCATGGTCGAACCCCGGAATATATTTCAGACATGATTCAGTCTTGTTCAACAAGTCGGCTTTTGAGGTCATCCCAAACATTTCTATTAAAGGGTCCAAAATGCTGCCTAATATCTAAAGGTAACAGTGCCTTTTCAGTTGCAGGCATCGCCTCTGGAATGACCTGCCTTTGGATATTAGATGTACCTCATTAGATCATTTTAAAGCACTTCTAAAAGAGCACTTAGAGTGATCAGGTGCATATGTTGATGTGTGCCTGTAGTGTTTGTCATGCTCTTTCTATGTTTGGTTGTTTTAACTCGGTTTATTTTATTTTGTAAGATATTATTGGAAAGCACTTTGCCCAACATGTTGTTTTAAATGTCCTACCCAAATACAATACAATATACAGTGTTTCCTCTAGGATTTTTTCCAGCTGTGGCGGCAGGCCTTTTTTTTTTTTTTACACAGATCTACTAACAACCTGTGGCATTATTTCAAATGACAAATGTCATGAGCGCAGTATTAGAAGTCGAGATTGCATTTATGTAATATCCTACAGCGTGCGAATCTCTTTGCTTGCACGCTGATTTCCTCTGCTCGTGCACAAAACTTCTTGCACGCCCCCCTCAAATATAAGCCGCTTCAAGAGCGCGCAGATCTTCTTGTGCGCTCTCAAATAAACGCTGCTGAAGTGCGATTTAGTGCGTTTATGTAACAAGTATGTCTCCAGCATTTATTAGAGTTGCTAGGAATATTTATGAACGTGTCCAATAGACCTACAGAGCAGTGTTAAGGCATCCTAAAGTGAAGTGAATCGGCTGTACGTCGTGTTTGCTGGCCTCACACATCACGCACCTGTCAGTCAGTCTGTCAGCACGTAACCCTAAAGGGTTAAACAAATGACGCACAGCACTACTACGGTTACAGAAATGTTTGCGCTATTATAATTTACTTACCCTTTAATACGTTTTGGTGCGATTATAACCCGCTATTAAAAAAATTAAATGTTTTGAATGAGAAGCTGTAATGTAGCCGTGGCTGGGTGAATTTTGGCGGGGCGCCCCACCATGGAAGAATGAATGTAGCGGAAACCGTGATATAATATACTAAAACAAATGCACATATTTAAATAGATGCTAAAATATTATTAACATGTATATGAAAAAATCTTTAAATCATAATTTCTTAGGTTGGGTCATTTGAGGTCACTTGAGTCACTTGGTCATTTTGAGGTAAAAAAAAATCTAATAAATACACTTCATTCATTCATTTTCTTTTCACTTAGTCCCTTTATGAATCTGGGGTCGTCACAGCGGAATGAACCGCCAACTTATCCAGCATTTGTTTTATGCAGCGGATGCAACCCATCACTGGGAAACACATACACACTTATTCACACACACATACACTACAGACAATTTAGCCTACCCAATTCACCTGTACCGCACGTCTTTGGACTGTGGGGGAAACCGAAGCACCCGGAGGAAATCCACATGAATGCAGGGAGAACATGCAAACTCCACACAGAAACGCCAACTGACCCAGCCGAGGCTCGAACCAACGACCTTCTTGCTGTGAGGCGACAGCACTACCTACTGTGCCACTGCGTTGCCCATAAATACACTTCTGCTGGGAAAAAAAAGTGTTGCTAATCTCAGCAAACCAGTCTTTGAGGCACTTAGTCAAAACAAAAAAATCTGTGTCAACTTGCAAACAAGAAAAAAAAACCTGATTTGCATATCTAGCTGGTGTCTGAACGCAGACAGAGGAAGACATGTTCTGAATCAAACCCCGTGGTGATGAAATACTGAATGGTGCTTGTGTAACACTGGTCTCCGCAACAAGTGACTGACTCCTGGTGAGATTGACAAGAATGAAGATCCAGACAAGAGAAAAAGAAAGCAGACCTTGTAATGTGTGTAAGTACTTAGAAAACAAGTGCTCAGAGATTAGCAGATTTGCCAAGGGTGAAGACTGAGGGTCACAGTCATGGAAACCGTAATCGTAGCCAGTGCGATCAACGTCATTTGCCTTTTCAGTGTTCCATTAAATCATCTTTCCTTTTCCAACTTTAGATAAAGAGCACTCAATTACATCATAAATGTGCTTCTAACAAGTCAAGAGCATCGAATTGAGATGTGGACTATATGTAAAATGAGTGTGTCAGTGAGTGTTTACAGGCACGCTCCATGGTTCCCATTCTAAGCCACATGTCAAATTCCCTGACTTTCATTCTCTGACTAAAAAGCTGCATTTCCGTGAACTATAATGAACACAAAAACAAGCATCTGCTGTGTTGAGCACCGAGCAGACAAACAAAACATTTTAACAGCCTAGTGACTGCATTTGACTTGCATTAAGGGACTGTCGGTTGACATGCGAGAAAGGAATAAAATGACACTGAAAAATAGCCTAACTATAACCAATAATAGATAAAACATGTTAAACAACAGTGTTGGAAAGTGAAAAAAACAGATTTAAAAACCCTGATAATCCATTACTGGACAAAAAATATAGATAAAAATCAAAAATTGAATATTTTTGCAAAAGAATTTTAATGTCTGGAATAGACCTTTTAATCCTTATCTACGGTTCACATTTACTACCTTTTCATTTTGTTTGTGGGTGTTTTTGCCCCGTTGACTTCCATTACACTACCTGACAAAAGTCTTGTTGTTGATGCGAGTTGTAAGAGCAACAAATAATAACTGGACTTGTAGTTGATCATTTGGAAAAGTGGCAAAAGGTAGAGTTTTCAGATGAATCTGGTGTGGAACCCAGATCATCACAAATACTGCAGAAGACCTGTCAGAAGACCCTCACAGAAATCAGGCAAGTTTGTCTTGGAGTCATACACAATATTAATTCTTTTTCCACTGCAGCATGACTTTATATTCTATACTGTACATTATTTCTGTTAAGTGACAAGACTTTTGTCTAAGCAAATTCAGACCTTACTGTCCTAATTAAAAATCAAGGCATGATCATGTTTTATTTTGATTTATTTTATTTTTTTACCTCTCATAAAAGCCACTTCTGATACCAAATGATCAACTAGAAGTCAAGTTATTATTAGTTGTTCCTAAAATTTGTATAGGTGACAAGACTTTTGTCAGGTAGTGTACTATGAAATTTTTTGATTGCAAAGCCATGACACCATATATATATAAAGCCATGATGCCATATATATATATATATGGCAGCATTAACCATTTAGATAGGCTTCTGCAAAAAGTTTCTGGCTTTTATATGCCGTTCTATTGAGTATAACACCAGATTATAGTGCATATGCATAAATACACTTACTACTTTTACTGTGTTCTGAAAGCTGAGCTGCTTATTTTGATTTTGTCAGACATATCAAGATGTCAAGTGTGCAAAGGTCTCTCACACTATACTTAATATAAAAGGCAGAAACTAAGCTTTTTTGCACTGCAACCGATGATCAACAGTAAAAATAATAATTTTAACTCTTCAAAACAGGGAAAGCAACCAACAATCAAGAATGCATGATTATATGCTGTCATGGCTTTGCAATCAAAAAAGTAGTCAATGTGTATTGTTGAATTTGACAATTTTCAAAGCATTTCCCCAAACTATGACAATATAAAATTTGTCCCCATTTGCTGAAAAACAGAGAAAGTTGTGGCCAAATTAAGACTCAAAATCACCCCAGAGTGCATGAAAACATCTCTGACAGCACACAAGGGTTAAAAATAAATGTTATTGCAGAAATCCTATGAGCTACAGGAACCCTGATGTTCTTATGTTTAACAATCTTGAAATGCACAAACGCGTTTAGGTGGTTTCCTTTATCAGATAAGGTCTTAAAAAGCTAACGTGCGAACTGATCATTAGAAGGATCAATTTTTGCCACGTTTGCTCAGCATGTCAAGGCATTAACCTGCTTTGTCAATTTACTGAAGTGCGTATGTGTGACATCTGACAGGAACATACTTACTGTGGATATAAACTTATCCAGATAAAGCAAACATTTGGCAGTAAAGGAGGGAAAAATACACTCAAATTGATGAGCTGGGGTTTTTTTTTTCACCCAAAGAATTATAAGTGCTAAAGTCAAAATGCTGCCTCTTTTTTTTAAACAGCAGGTCATATGCTATTAAGTGTCCTAATATTGTGTTGCAGATAGCTAGGTTTAAATATATCTAAGATCAGATAACATTGATTTTTCTCAAAATATGAGTTTAATATTCATTCAATTTCCTTCGGCTTAGTCTCTTTATTCATCAGGGGTCACCACAGCGGAATGAACTGCCAACTTATCCAGCATATGTTTTACACAGTGGATGCCCTTCCATCTGCAACCTAGTACTGTGAAACACCCATACACTCATACACTACAGCCAATTTAGTTTATTCCGTTCACCTATAGTGCATGTCTTTGGACTGTGGGCGACAGTGCTAACCACTGAGCCACCGCGCCGCCCTTTAATATTACAATTGTTTAGCAATTATTTTGATAGGGTTTGTTTGAAATCAATTTAAAGCTTGAAAGTCATACATGTGAAAACAACCTATTGTGTGTCGGAAACTAAATGCCTATTTCAGTGTTTTAATTGAGTGGGCAGGTGGGGATTATGCAAATTGAATCACTTTGATTGCGTTTATTTATAAGGTTAAAAATATATATAATGAATCGTTAAAGCTTTTACCGGACGATATCTTCATATTAACAACATTACAAACAGTAACCCATATGAATATAACATATAACCCATATGAATTACAAGTACAATTTAGGAGCTATAAGTGTCCCGCTGACATGCGGCAATTATTAATTAAACACGATAATGAACTATTTCAATGTGATGATATTTGGGTAACAATTTACAATAAGGTTTCATTAGTTAATGCATTTACTAACATGAACTAATTATGAACAATACGTGTGCAGCATTTAATAATCTTAGTTTAACATTTACTAATATATTATTAAAATCCAAATTCATGCTTCTTAATATTAGTTATGTAGTGTGAGTTAACATCAACAAACAATGAATGACTTTTCTTTAACTATTGTTAATACTTTAAACAAATAAATTAATAAATGTATTGTTCATTGTTTGTTCAAGTTAATAAATGCATAAGCTAATATTAACTAAAACAACCTTATTGTAAAGTGTTTCAGATATTCATGGATAAACATGCTTAGTAATTTAGTAACACACAAAAATGAATGTGCTCAAACTGATGATCATACATTGAGTGACTGATGATCAAACTGATGAGTTTAAAAGAAATGATTCAGTCACTGAATCAGCTTGCTCTTCCTGTCTCATGCGGTTTTTTTACTTCCACAACCATCCATGCTGCTTCTGCTTTACACGTCCTCGCATGAAGGAAGGACACTGGATCCTTGACACACTTCAGCTTGTGTGTTTGTGCATGCTGGAAATGGAAACGTAATGGTAGCACCGCTGTGCCTAAAACAGCAGCTCATGGTTAAAACTGGAGCGCAGTCAACAGCTGCAGTGATTGACATGCGGCGTCACGTGCGGCCTCAAGAAAATAAATATAGCTGGTCATATATCATACTCAGCGCTCCTAGAGAAGCCATCAAGCAGATCAGACTGGAGGAAAATTTATCCCTTGCATTTGGATTAAAATTCTCTTCCAAGCTCAAGTAGAAGCATAAAGAGTTCAATCTACTCACACGGTTGTTTGTCCTTCTTTGTTTAGGGGTAAAAAGAGGTTTGAAATGTTAGAAAACATCCAGATGCTCATTTATCAGCATGTGCGCTTTTCACTGAACAAGATAAATGTAAAAAAATAAAATAAAATAAAATAAAAATAAAAAATCAAGCAAAATCAAGATAATAGCAATGCAAATGTTTGCACATATACACCAAAACACAAAAGCAAAGATAAAAATAATAATAGAAGCAATAAAAAATGGTTAAAACTTTAAAGTTCACATAAAACTTGTGTTTTAATTTATATAGTAATAAATAATAGTAAATTTAAACATCGTAAAAATGTAAATGCAAGTAAAAAAAAAAAAGAAGGCTTACATTTTCATTTTGATTATTTCCTTCGGCTCGGTCCCTGATTCATCAGAGGTCGCCACAGCGGAATAAACCATCAACTACTCTGGCTTTGTCGCGCCAGTGGTGTAGTGGTTAGTGCGTCGACACATGCATTCCAGTGCTCACGGTGACCTGAGTTTGATTCCCGCCTCATGGTCCTATGCTGATTCTTCCCCTCTCTCTGCTCCCCACACTTTCCTGTCAATACTCGCTACTGTCCTATCAATTAAAGGTGAAAACCCCGAAAAAATTATTATAAAAAAATTTAAAAACTACTCTGGCTTTTGTTTTATGCAGTGGATGCCCTTCCAGTTGCAACCAAGCACTGTGCCGGAAAAAGGCACGCACGCAAGCAAGCAAGCAAGCAAGCACACGCACACCAGCCAATTTTTTACAAATTGAAAAAACAGAAAAAATTTTTTTTAAATAATTTCATAGAATTCGAAAATAGTTAAATTGTAGTTTGAATTGTGGTTTCATGATTTAAAACTGTCACATATGCTTATTAATGCTGATATTTAATTAAATCAGTTAAATAAAATATAGAAAATCAAATGTAGATCAAATAAATAGACTTTAGTTTCTTTATAAATGTCTGTTCAGGCAGCCATGGGCCTAGAAAGTTGGACCTGGGATCCAAAGGTGACCGGTTTGAGTCCTGGCACTGGCGGGAAATGTAGCTGGAGAGAATGAATATCCTCAATACCATGGCTGAAACCGGACCACTGCTCTGTGTGTGTGTGTTTTATAACTATCTTTGGATAAAATCATTTGCTAAATTCTTAAATGTAAAAATGTAAATATCATGCATCTAAACACTACTAAACTAACTTAAAAGACATTATTATGTAGTAGGGCTGGGCGATACAACTGGATCAGTATTTATTTTATTTATTTATGACCGAACACCATTGACAATAATAATAATAATAATAAAAAAAAGGTTTGGTATGACGTTTTGGTATGAATCACAATAGTTTTATTCAAATGTGGCAGCTGAGCGCACTCTTTGAAAGGAATGCCAATAAGCTTAGGGTTATTTCCAATCAAGGAGCGCAACACATGGTGTTCAAGCACATATGACGTGCTCGCATTTTCCACATAAACTTAGTTAAAAACATCCAAACAATTTAGAATACTGCGATATATGCAACTAGAACTGACCAATCTGCTTCACACGTTGTTTATGGAATCTACACATTTCGGTAATAATTGCAGATTATTTAACTAAGACAAACACTGTAGTGCTTTTTAATTTTCTCCATACATAAAATGTGTATCGGAAACGCAACAATGGTTTGTCCGTTGGTCATCCACTAAGAAAGACGCCAGGGGAGGGCGACCACAAGCACATTGAAAATGGTGAAGGAATCCACAAGCTCACTCTTTTCACCTGCATTTCAGACCCAACATGTGAACAAACTCCAGTTGAGTTTCATGATCCCCACCTCAGCCTTAATAACACATGCAAAAATGAGTGCCGTGACAAGCAGCCGTGAGGAGATTGTAAATAAAAAAGGACGCAAGGATGTCGCCAGAGTGGCTTTTTGGTTTCTTTTCTTGTGCATCCTAGCCACCAGCTCCCACTCTGAAGGAGTTTTTAGCATAGGGGTAATGTAGTCATCTAACTTCACAATTTGTAATGTCTCAATATGTATTTGAATAATGATGGCTGGTTCCTTGAATGCTCAAATTTGATTATCACAATTTGTTTTGTTCAGTTTGAGGTTTACTGTATCATATTGACATCAGATATTAATCTACCTTAAAGTTTGCTTTGATTGTTCAGCATTTACACGTTACCATTGCACACACTCTTTAACGCTTGTTTATTTTATTATAAGACTTAAGAGACAAGATATTTTTGTTTAATTTTTTTTGTTTTTGACAATTAAAACTATTTGTCTTGGTAAAAATCTTTTTGCTGTATCGCCCAGCCTTATCATGTAGTGTTACATTTCAGAGAGAGAAAACACAAAAGGTGTTCAATGGTGAACTACAGAAAGATCATTTATTTTAGGAAAGCAGACCGGCGAGGATGCAAAAACTGAACAGCACATTTCCCCATGTGCATATCCTAGAATAAACCTGCTGTGAGGCAATTTGTGACAGTAATACTGCATAATACTGGCATCCCACATCACCTATGTGGTTGTGTTTTCCCTAATGCCTCAGTTTCAAAAGGACAGAAACCCTGCTGAAAGCCTCCGATTACTCTGAAGCATGGAGAAGCATTACTGAAATGGGAACGGGAAGCGCAGTCAGCAAATCTGCTCTCATCCGCCATGCAGACTGCATTCACTGATTATTACAGAGCTTTGCACCTTCGGAGTCAAGAGGTCACGCGGGTGTGCTAGATTACATCCATCATAGGACAATCAATATATAAATGTGGAAAAACTAAGAACACCTTGAGCCTACAAGAACAAGCAAACAAACACACTGAGGGAGCATTAGCTGCGATTGAGCTTTCGGTCCACTGCGAGGAAGGGCTTACAATGAGCAAGGTCAATAATTTACAATAAAAACAAGATAAATTCATTAATTTATGTGAGTAGTGTACCTCAAACAAATAGGACTTTAACATTATAAATTCGCAACACAAAAACACTCCGATAGGGCTTTTAAAGGGTTAGTTCCCCCAAAAATGTCAATGATGTAATTAATTCCTCATCCTCATGTCGTTTTAATCCCCAGAAACCTACATTTATCTTCTGAACACAAAATAAGATATTTTAGATGAATTCTGACAGCTTTCTTAACCTCCATAAACAGCAATGATCTTGAAAGGTTTAAAGTCCAGAAAAGGAACCAAAATGTAGTCAAAATATTCCAAGTGACTTCAGTGGTTCAACAGTAATCATATGAAGCTCCACAAACATTTGTGAGCACCAAAAAAGGCTTTGTTTTGTTTGCCAGAGAGGGTTTTACTACAGGCAATATGACGCTTGCATGTTTCACTGCTCATTCTAATGGAAGTTTATTGTACAGCCCATAGTAAATACAAAACCTGAAGATTAAGTGAAACAAATTCATATTTCCATTTTTGTGGCACACAAAAGTGTTCTTGGAGCTTTGCATGACAGTTGAACCATATGAAAGTTGAAGTCACATCAACATAAGTGACATTATTTTTGGTTCCTTTTCTGGACTTTGAACATTTCTTGACCAATGGTGTCTATGGAGAATGAAAAAGTTCTCGAAATGAATCAAAAATCTATTTTTGGATGAACTATTTCGTTAACTTTAAGATCAACGCATTCAGAAAAATACTGATGAATTCTAATTCTGTTTGGATAACATTTCTTTATTAAGAATAGACATCACAGATAAGCGTTTCTATTCGTTTTTCATTAAATAACGCTATTTGAAGTATTTTTCCCCATTTCGCTATATTACGGTCACATTTTTAGGCAAAAAAAAAAGGATTAAGCTGTCACCGAAAACAAGAACGATATAGGACAAAATGAGCGAATCGAGGTTTCTTATGACGCAGAAGTCCAAAATTAACAAAAGCACAAGGAAGAGAAAGAGAAATACAGTCTCTGGTAATTTCATATGCATATTATTTGTTTATTATGGCAACATTTAGAATAAGTAGCCTTTAGCATTGTATATCATTATATTTCTTATATAATTTAATCATGCATTAATAAGAATCCACATTTGATTATTTCAGACACAAACGAGTGTGTTTTAAGCTGAATTTGTTTTAAATGTTAGCTGGTAATGTGAGCTGACAAAAAAAAATGCTTAAATAAAGCACCCAAGTCACTGAACATTAATCAACATCAAAATATCAGTAATCAAAATACTTGTAAAATAAAAAAATAAAAAAGTGGCTGCCAGCGCCCTTTGAAGTGATTCAACCAACAGAAATACCACATAATTTATCCGCTTAAAGATTTAGGCTTCATTTTGTTATTAGCTGACGATGATAACAAAAAAAATAGCATTTATCGGCTAATATTGATATGGCAACCGATATATTTAGCGCATCCCTAGATAAGTGATATCATTGTCATTTTAAGACCTTTTTTTGCCAGCGATTATTAGTTATTTAGATTCTGTTTTTACGGACCTTGTATTACCAAGGACAGGCCCCAGCTGAACAGTTTTGGCTCTAGGTATTCAACAGGCCAAAACAGCCTGCCCATTGGCCTTGAGAAAGCTCAGTTGACTCCCGATTAAGCCTCGGAAGTGACAGTTTAAATGCGATTGGCCCTGGCATGCACTAGCACACTCCCTTTAGGCCCAACAGTGGAAACACAACTATTGTATTCGTGCTGCAAGTGTCTGGAATATTCTGTTATCCAGCCATGCCGACTCGGCTGGATAACATTCACATTCCACTGCTCTTATGTAAGAAGATGAGAGACGGCCCGTGTCTGCTTCAGGGAAACTGTTAGTCCTGAATAAGTGTGCTCGGCGGAGCAAGAAAGCAGCCAGCCATCGAGGTCTTTAAGGGCCAATGGAAAAGAAGAGTGGGTTGAGTCTTACTACACACTGTGACGAGAATAAAACCATTAAACAGAATCGCCTGGATGAACATGATGCCTCAAAGTGAGCAGAGCAGCCCGTTGAGGTGTTGTATTTCATGTCTACATACACCGCCTGAGAATAGACCTAGTGTGGAAGAAATTCCCATCGACTCTCATTAACGGTGGGACTTGAGCTTTATCTGGGGACGTGAATATTAGTGACTTGGGATTTTAGGCTTTTCTGATTAGCTTAGCAACCACACAGAAAACACTGGCATCATGCAATGAGTTTTCCAGGGAGAAGCCCCACTTGAAATGTGTTATATTTCTATTTTTACATCTCTCTATGTCAATTCTTTCATTTTTCTCTGAAATGCACAAATCAAAATAACAGAACATGTACAGCCAAGCTAGGAGTTGCTGATTGTTTTTTAAATAAACTTAATTTAGCAAGAAATCATTAATTAATTGATCAAACGCAAGGTCATGATTTAAAATAAAATATGTTCTGAATTCTCCGTTAGTGAAATGTTTTGATAGGCTTTTGATATAGTACATAAAGAACTCCTGAAGTGATGCTGGATATTTTATAGGGCTGGGCGATTCATCGAAAAGTAATAGAAATTGACATTAAGAACCTGTAATCGATCAACTTTTTCCCAATTCGAATGTTTCAAATACTTTCCCTCATGCATGTGGAGTCATGTGAGCCTGCTCTGTTAAGCCTTGATTTATACTTCTGTGGCCACCTTGCAGCCACATCTGATCTCTGGTGTAGTCTGACGATGGACTACATTGCACTACATTGATGATGATTGAAAGTTGCGCCAGAGATATATATATATATATATATATATATATATATATATATATATATATATATATATATATATATATATATATATATATATATATATATATATATATATATATATATATTTTTTTTTTTATTATTATATATATTTTTTTACATTAAAACTATTTTTATTTACATTAAAATTACTATAGTGGCACGATGGTGCAGTGGGTAGCACTGTCGCCTCACAGCAAGAAGGTCGCTGGTTATGACATGTGGTACAGGTGAACTGAATAAGCTAAAATGGCTGTAGTTTATGTAAGTTTGTGCAAGAGTGTGTGGGTGTTTCCCAGTACTGGATTGCGGTTGGAAGGGCATCTGCTGCGTAAAACAATTGCTGGATAAGTTGGCGGTTCATTCCGCTGTGGCGACCCCTGATTAATAAAGCGAGTAAGCCGAAAAGAAAATGAATGAATGAATATAAATAATTCTCATCGCCTTCCGGCAGCAGCTGTATCCCTTCTAGCAACAATCATTTAACTGCTTTCATTGATTCGATTTATTGTAAACACTCGAATGAAGATATGAAGCGACAGTACAGTAAACACTGCTTCATCTGAAAGCAGGTGCTGGAGATTTACAGGGTTTACTGACAAAATGCATATTAAAATAAACTTTTATTAATCGTGCAGCTCTATTGTAAAAATCCTGATATAAAAAAAGAAGTTCATATCATGCAATAAACTACATATATCATTCCTGTAAGTCAAGGCAAGCAATGTTTCGAATTCAACCCCCATAAAACATTTCCCAAGCTACTCCGTCAGGTCTAGACAGAATGAATCAAAGCGTAGTTAAAATAAGCAGTCTTGCTGCTGCAGTTATTTCTTGCACAGGGAAAAAACTGCAGCCCTAAAGCCATCCATTTTCAAACATCCTCATCCAAGAAACCTGAAAAATCTACATTCTGCGACTAAGTTTTTCTTTTCTTATGTAATGTGCATTTCTTTCAACAACCTGTTTTTTTTTTTTTTGTTAAACCAAAGACTAACCACTCTCTCATACTTCTCTGAATGCTTTAACAATGCAGCCGACTTCCTGTGTGTGTTCTCAACATGCATGCAGAAAAACAGTGGCCATTTATTCTCCCTCAGTGTAACTGAGGAAACAGAAAAGCAGAACCGACCAGCATTCATGACATAGGGTTCTGCTTCCAAAACAAGACCTCAAATTTCATCAGTTTGCCTGTCTGAAGAAAAAAAGCAGGCAGACAAATATGGAGCCAGATCAGTCTCAAAAATAATACATTTACAAAATAATATTCATACACGCACATCACGATTCACATTCCAATTTATAAACTCAAAACACAATTCAGAAATGCAGTACACAATTTGTGAATTCACAAGTAAAAATCATAAATATTTTCCTCAAATGATATGGATTTCTGTATTTTAGAATAGTGTTTTGAATTTACAGATTGGATGTGTATTTTTGAATCGTGTTTTGAATTTACGTACTAGATTTGTATATTTATGAATTGTGTTTTAAATTCACAAATTGGATTTGTGTATTTTTGAATCGTGTTTTGAACTTACAAATTGGATTTGTGCAATTTTAAATCGCGTTTTTGAATTCACAAATTGGATTTCTGCATTTTTAAATCATGTTTTATATTCATGAATTGGATTTGTGTATTTTCGATTCATGTTTTGAATTTACGTACTAGATTTGTGTATTTTTAAATCGTGTTTTGAATTCACAAATTGGATTTGTGCATTTTTGATTCGTGTTTTGAACTTACGAATTGGATTTGTGTATTTTCGATTCGTGTTTTGAACTTACGAATTGGATTTGTGTATTTTCAAATCGTGTTTTGAACTTACGAATTGGATTTGTGTATTTTTGTATAGTGTTTTGAATTCATAAATCGGATGTGTATTTTTGAATCTTGTTTTGAATTTAGGAATTGAATGTGTAATTTTGATTTGTGTTTTGAATTCACAAATTGGATTTGTGTATTTTCAAATTCACAAATTTGATGCATTCTCTCAAATCGTGTTTTGAATTCACGAATTGGATTTGTGTATTTTCAAATCGTGTTTTAAACTTACGAATGTGATTTGTGCATTTTTGTATAGTGTTTTGAATTCACAAATTGGATTTGTGTATTTTCAAATCGTGTTTTGAACTTACGAATTGGATTTGTGTATTTTTGAGTTGTGTTTTCAATTCATGAATCGAATTTGTGTATTTTTGAATCTTGTTTTGAATTCAGGAATTGAATGTGTAATTTTGATTTGTGTTTTGAATTCACAAATTGGATTTGTGTATTTTCAAATCGTGTTTTGAACTTACGAATGTGATTTGTGTATTTTTGTATAGTGTTTTGAATTCACGAATTGGATTTATGTATTTTTGAGTTGTGTTTTGAATTCATGAATCGGATTTGTGTATTTTTGAATCTTGTTTTAAATTCAGGAATTGAATGTGTAATTTTGAATTGTGTTTTGAATTCACAAATTGGATGTGTATTTTCAAATTCACGAATTGGATGCGTTTTCTCAAATTGTGTTTCGAATTCACGAATCGAATACGTGTATTTTCGAATTGTGTTTTGAATTTACCAATTTGATTTGTGTATTTTCATATAGTGTTTTGAATGCACGAATTGGTTGTGTGTATTTTTGAATTGTGAATTTACGAATTGGATTTATGTATTTTTGTATCGTGTGTTTATAAATGTGAATTCTCTTGTGGATGTATGAATTATAATTTGTAAATTATTTTTGTGACTGATCTGGATCCATAGACAAATGAATATGGACAGAAAAAAAACTTAAACAGATAGATCACCCAAAATTAGGGTTTACCATTTACTCACATTTAAGTGGTTCTAAACTCTTATGCATTTCATTCTTCTGTTGAACACAAACAAGGATATTCTGAAGAACTAGGGATGAAAACAGCCATTGAGATCCACAGTAGGAATCAATGGCTATTGGCTTCATCAAAATATCTTCTTTTGTGCTCAACAGAAGAAAGAAAAACGTTTGGATTGTGTGAAAAAAATATGTTCTCTTTAAGTTACTTATAGTCACTTCCGGAGCCCGGATGTTTTCTGAGGGTACGCAGGTGTGTGAGCAGGTGTGGGCAAATGAGTGTTCAGGTCTAAACCTGCATCGTCAGCTTGTACTTGTTTACCCACGCCAAGAACGTTGGAGTGTTTTGTCAGTGGGAAGAGAGTGTACATCGATGGCTATCAGCCAATCAGAAGAGGGCGACCTGAGACCACAGGCCTGTCAGAGCCTCTTTAGGGGCCACAAGTGCTGTTGTGCAACACGAACTGCGGTGAATCACTTGTGAAATACAGCAACCTGAAGCTCACCAGCGGCCGGGTGTTTGTGGGCTGCCTCGTGTGCTGTGCTCTTCTGTTAAATATTCAAGAGAGGTAACATTCTATCACTGGCATGAATATTCAGCGCATCTAATTCGTGAGCGGCCCGAGCCATTCGCCAGAGTCACGGATGCTTCTTTCTCCAGCGCAAATCCAGTGGCTTCATAAACTGGGATTACGCGTGTCACAGATAAGCAGATAAATCAGAGAAAAGAGCTAGGGGGGGAAAAAAGGCAGCCTGGCTGAACTGTCACTTATTTTTGGAAATACATTGCATGACTTGCAGAAAAACAACACGAAGGTAGAACACACACACACACACACATTAAAAAAAACAATAGCATCACAATCATTACCGAAAGGGAGTTGCAAAAATGAAACAATGATAATGTTTGTGTGTTTTTTTGTAAATTGACATTGCCTCAGGAGACATTGCTAGTATGCCACACTGATACAATGCAACAGAGCTTCTAGAAGAGAAAGAGAGTCATAAGAGATGCAGAGGCCTTTCTGCATAGTTTCCCAGTATGTAATAGAATCCACTAGTCACGCTTCAACAACCTGACCTAGATTGGCCATTGATCAAACACAAACCACAGTATGAAGGCATAGGTCTGTACTGGCAGGACGTGTGACACAATCAGTGCTAAAAGGTAAAGCTCAAAAATGGATGCACTGAAATAAAAATCCTGTCCAATACGCATGAGATCAAATGTATTGTAATGTTACAGCTAATAAACGTTAAAGGTCCCACAATGCAATTTTTATGCGTGCGTGAGAGAGAAATAGAGTGGAGGAGCCATGACGTCAATTTGTATGCAAAAACCTGAAAGCAAGTTAGCATTTTTTAACAGTTCCAGTTCCCATTAAAAAAACCTAATGACTTTTGGAGGAGGGAATTCGATTAAATCGATTAAATTAGTTTTGTAAGGTACTTCCATGTTTTATTCCACTACATAAAACACATCAGTTACATCACATTCTTGATTTTTAAAATCAGTTACGCCTCTTTAAAAAGACGGCTGCTATCAAGTTGCTAAATAGGACTGCAGGCGGTGTCGGAGTATACGTCATCGAGCTGAACTGGTCTGGAATGCAGCATTTCTGTTATTTAAGTATTTTCATAAACAGTATTATATAGTTTGTAGTATTTTTCTAATTGGGAATTCATATAATGTGTAGATAATGCCTTCATTTGTAGAGACCGTCATGATCAGATTAATTTGTTGATCATTTATTTTAATAAAACAATTTTATGAAGATACCAGTGCAGTCTGTCTCTTTCCTGCTCCCAGTAATGCAAATGTGTGACCAAATTCGTAAAAATACAGAAATTTTAACTGTTATTTTAACATGATCAATTGATTTTCAGTCTTTTTTTTTTTTATCTGAACACATTTAACTCTGTCATAACTGCATTATTTACACTCCTGCATGTGACTGTATGGGCTGCTTTTCACTGTACTTCATGACAAAAAAGAATATTGAATGTTTTTCTCTATCCACGATGGAACTTGCAAGCGTTTGATAGACCTGTCAATCACGCCTCATCACTAAGGTATATGCATGCGCACGATACACTGGTTTAAATACAGTTGAAATCAGAATTATTAAACCCCCTTAGAATTTTTTATATATATATTTTTAAATATTTACCAAATGATGTTTAACAGAGCAAGGAAATTTTCACAGTATGTCTGATAACATTTTAAGGTCAAAATTATTAGCCCCTTTAAGCTATATTTTTTTTTCGATAGTCTACAGAAAAACCATCATTATACTATAACTTGCCTAATTACCCTAACCTGCCTAGTTAACCTAATTAACCTAGTTAAGCTTTTAAATGTCACTTTAAGCTGTATAGAAGTGTCTTGAAAAATATCTAGTCAAATATTATTTACTGTCATCATGGCAAAGATACAATAAATCAGTTATTAGAAATGAGTTATTAACACTATTATGTTTAGAAATGTGTTGAAAAAAAATCTCTCCGTTAAACAGAAATTGGGGGAAAAAAAATAAACAGCGGGCCTAATAATTCAGGGGGGCTAATAATTCTGACTTCAACTATATGTCTTATAATACTATGTAGGCACATTTATAAAACATACAGTACGTGTTTTAAAACTTTTACAACAACCATAAAGCAAAACAAATGTATTTCCCACTTAAAAATTATCCAAAAGGCACGTAGATCTATATAGAGATGTGTTTTTGCATATTTGTATGCATCTATAATATATAGCATGGATTATAACATAAACCAAGAGCGTAAATCTTTGTCGTGGACCATATTTGGTGCTGACGTCACAGGCGAGCGCCCTTAAGGTACTGTAGTCTGTTTATAGCTTAATGTTAGCTTTTCAGCAAACGTGAAATGACATACAAATTTATTTGAATATTGTATCTTTTATGGTTAATTGTTGTGTAAATGTTTGTTGGACAAAATTTGTAAGTTATTGTGTTTGAATGTTCAAAAAGAATTTTTAAAAAGTTATAAAAAAAAAAAGAAACACATATTTATACAGAAAAGAAATCACAATTCCTGCTAAGATTTAAGAGTATGTTATGTGATTAGGGCTGAACAATATACGCTTGAGCATCAGTATTGCAGTTTTTGCTCTGTCGTATTTATATATGCTTGTCATATTTATTATGCAGATGCACTGAATAGAAAAAGACGTGACCATCACAGCCGATCTAAATGAAAGAAATCTTTCCAAATAGAGTTATTCAAATCATCTGGTGAAATAATGTTCATATCGCAATATATAATCGCAATGTCAGAGTTTTCCATTATTGTGCAGCCCTATATGTAATGAACACAAATGTCATCTAAATGTTCAAAAATCAAAATACACATCCAAAACTGATCCACTATATATTACATAGCTAATCAATATTGCACTTAATTTTCCCAAATGTATTTATCAAGTCTTTAAGGGACTTGAGAATGGCAAGTTGTTTTAAGAGCCCCTATTATGCCTTAAAAAGGGTCATATTTTGGTTTTGGTAGTCTCCAACAACATGATATGCATGCAAGGTCAAAATATATGCAAAATAGATGTTCATTTAAAAATATTAGATAACAATATATATTAAAAAAGAAGAATTTCTTAGATTTTTTTCATCAAGTTCTCTATGAGCTTTCATGCTTGAGGTTGCCAGATGTCAAGAATTTAAATCCCTCAAAGTATTAATAGTAGGGCTGCACAATATATAATTTCAGCATCGATATCACAATGTGCACATAGTCACATGCGCACAAATAGTCTCATCGCAGAATCTGCAATGTTGAGTTAAGATTATATTTGATCGGGAGAAACAGACACATGGGAATTGTGTACTAATTGGAGCTATTGGAGTTATTGGAACTATAATGGAGTAAAAGTTTTTCATTTGCTTCTGTTTTTAAAGCCTGACAGCGTTCAAAGTATTCAGGAACAAGAATTTTTTGTATTTCTTCAATAAAGAATCGATTTTTGAATAATTTAAACATTTGCAGTGTTATTTTACATTTGATTACTCAAATTCTGAACCTGAATACTATTTGACTGCCTCGGAAACCATAAAACACTGTTTATTTCACTTTTATCTTTGGATTAAAATTTTTTTTATGAATGATTCACCTAATCTAAATGAATAAATACTTTAAAAACAGCAGTTTTCAAGCCATCTGGTGAAATAGTTAATATATATTAAATCATCTGGTGAAATTGTTTATCTTTAATCTGGTAAATATATATATATAGCAATATTTATCACAGAAAAACAAAATGTCACAATGTCAGATTTTTCCAATATCGCGCAGGCCTAATTAAAAGTATATTTCTGTCCAACGCTTTACTTAAACACAAGCATGCATAACCTGAAAACCCACAGACATCCAACAAAGAGTTCAGGATAAGTTTCTTGTTTTACCGGATTTGATCATTTAAAACTGTCTTAGTCTACAATAATTTAGCAAACTAGATGGTTAAAAGAAGCATTTTGAAAAATAGGTTTGTGCTTACAGATGAATTAGATGCAGTACTTCTAAAGAAATTGGAAGTGATTAATAAAAATAATTTTCTCCAAAGACAACAGTCACTGCAATCATAATTGTGAGCAAAATAATCATAAAACATCATCTTAACAATTATCCAGCATGATAAAAGCGTGACTGACTGAAATGACTGACTATGAATAACTAAAACGCTCAAACATTTGCCCAACTAAAACATGACTAATAACTGATGAAATTAGCAAAACAATAAGACACACACACACACACAAAAAAGCTAAATTAGGAAGAAAATATGCATATTACATATTGTTATTATTATGCATAATTATTTTTATGACTTGGCATATTTTTTAACAAATTGAATTTAGGCATGAAAATATTATGATTAACAGTGCTTTACGTTAAGTTATCAGAATATTCAATTAAAAAATAGACTTTAAATAAAAGAGAATGGTTAGTGAGATATAAATGCAAAAACTAAATTGATCAATCAAACACCCACATCCAAAAAAAACGATCACAGTTAAAATATCAATACATTCCTCTTTTTAAAAACTCACATATAACCATCTAATCAAAATCCTAAAATGTAGAATCCTCATCTATAAGTAAACTCAAGAAACCTGAGGATCACATTATAACTTCATGGACAAATTCCAGACAAAGGTGTGTGATTCCAGAGAAGAATCTTTATAGCCTAGATGCTTACTTCCTGCCATGACGATATAAAACCATTTGAAAGACTAAGAGCTCTTTTGGGGAAGGTTCAGAGTGAAAAAATGACAGCTGCAGAGAACAAAAGTGCTGCTCCAATGAGGCCCCTCAGGAAACGCTACTCTACCCTTAATAAGCTGAGCGTTAATTAGATGCTAAAGTGCCACTTCAAACGCTCCAGTTCATTTTTTGAGCAGCTCATGAAGCGGAGGAAACTGGGGGCTCGCTAATACATGAATAAGGGGGATATGGATGGGAGTATAGAGGAGGAGGTTTTTACTCATTTAGAATTAGCATAATCTGAACCAGTACTGGCAAGTAGAGGACATGAAAATACTTGTACATGATTAAAAATATACACTTCTTACCCTCTATGCTCAGTTCAAAGCACACATGGCAGAAGGAAAGCGTTCCTGTGTCCGTTTCTAGTTTACAGATGCTGCAAATGTTGTCATCGTTCAGGTCTATGTTCACAAAGTGCTCCTCTTCCTCCATGCTGCCTCTGCAAAGCAAACAGAGCAGAAATTATAACTCTCAAATGATATTGATTGATATCCAACGATACTCCACTACTGGGTGTCTAATATTGTTAAGCTTTAAAGGGATAGTTCACCCAAAAATTAAAGTTTACTTAATTTACTCTCCCTAAAGTAGTTCCATTCAAACTTTTATGAGTTTCTGTTGAACACAAAAGAAGATATTTTGAAGAATGTAAGCAACTGGCAACCATTGACTTCCATAGTAGGGAAAACAATTACGATGGAAGTCAGTGATTACCTTTTTTAATATTCTAAAAAAGAACTTCTTTTGATTTCAACAGAAAAAAACTAACTTTTTGTGACAAGGTTGAGTAAATTATGACAGAATTTTTAGGTGAACAATCCCTTTAATTTTCCAGTTTCATTTTTGACTTTTCAGTGAGTTACATGTCATTTTCAGGCCATTTTGCTGTAAAAGAAAACCTGCTTAATAATGAAGAAAATCTAAATACAAACAGGTTTTTCACTTTTAGTCCCAATGAAAAAATGACATTAATTAAAGGGATAGTTCACGCAAAATTTTTAATTCTCTCACCATTTACTCAACTATAAGAATATGGTTTCTTCTGTTTAACCCAAAAGAAGCTACTTTGAAGAATGTTAAAAACCAGGCACTATTGACATCCTTAATACAAAAAATAAGCTACTATGGATGCGAACGGCTGCAGGTTTCATTAGTATTCAAAATATAACAAAATATCAACAGAAAGAAAAAATCGTAAAGTTTTTTGAATAATGAAGACAGAATCTTTGGCTGAACTATGCCTTTAATTTTCCAGTTTCTATAATTTTGCTATTGCCTATTCATTTTGACTTTTCAGTGAGTTACGTCATTTTGGGCCATTTTAGCAGTAAAAGCAAAAAAAAAAACTTGCTTAATAAATAAGAAAATCTGAATACAAATAGGTTTTTCACTTTCCGTACCCATTTAAAAAAGACACGTATTAAAGGGATAGTTCGCTCAAATTTTTAATTCACTCACCATTTACTCAACTATAAGAATAGTTTTTTCCTTTTGTTTAAGCCAAATGAAACTACTTTGAAGAATGTTGAAAACCAGCCACCATTGACATCCTTAATACAAAAATAAGCAGCTATGGATGTGAATGGTTGCGGGTTTTCAACAGTATTCAAAAAAAAATTGCCTTTCGTGTTCAACAGAAGAAAAAAAACACAGCTTTGGAACTTGCCGATGGTGAACTGTGCCTTTATTTTTTTGAGTCGAAGATTGTTAATAAAACTGTCCGGAATGCACAAACCAATATCCAAGATGTCCTGTCGGGTGTACGATGTAAAGGCACTGCTGTTCTGCACGAACAGACCCGAAGTGAGCAGGAATAATACTGTAAAATTGCAGAAACTGGAGAGACGCTGAGCCTCGCGATCTGAACGCGCCGCCATCTTGTCTCGTAAAAAGTTCCTTGTTTTTTTTTGCACTGATTCACTTATTTTCACTTATTTGAACTGTACATACCCACTGCACATGGACATTTGAAATTATGTTTATCTGTCTGCACACTTGCTATTAATAGCATCCTGTACATATATTCATTTATTTTAAATCTGTTCATAGCTAATACAACCTGTATATAATGTTCATAGCACATCCATCTGTAAATATTACCATAATTTTTTTATAACTGCACTTTATAACTTATACCTATATCCTGCACTTACTGCTATTGGTTAGACCTTATTGCTACTGGTTAGACCGAAACTGCACTTCGTTGCCTTGTACTTGTACATGTGTAATGACAATAAAATTGAATCTAATCTAATCTAATCTATTGATTATTTACAATTATTTAAAGACTTTATATAATCTTTCATCACAAACAGTATAGCTAACTTTTCTATTGTAACATCTCTGTACACATTTATGATTTAACATTTCGGTAAGCCGATAAGCAAGAATGTTGTGCTAATGTTTGTCCTATATAAACATGACACATCATCAAGATAAGAGAAAAAGAAACACACGCAGAGACACAATCAGATTAACAAGACAGATGAGAAAACATTCTGTGCACAACAGGCATCGGAAGGCTTCTGCACTTTATAATGGCCAGTTTTACAACATGAGAGCTGCATGGATTCCTGTGGAGCCAGAGGTCTTTATTGTCCAGTGTTTACGCAACTAAATTACCTTTGCTCAAGCCTTACATAAAGCCCCCGTCCAGAATGTCACAGCCTGTTGAGTGGCCAAAATCAGTAACAATCTGGAGATAATCAGGACTCTGTCCGTCACAGCCAAAACACTGCTGTTGCGTAAAATTATTTCATAATCACACTGTGAACAATTCTAGGAAAAAACATATTTTATTTATACAATGTAATGCAATATAACCAGAGATCGACTGACATTTCAGCTGCTTAAATATCATTAATAAGTTAATATTAAAAAACAATGTTTCATCATCATACAAAATATCAATATATAGGTAAAAATCAAAAAGCATACTTACTAAAATATAAAAAAGTGCTCATATTTATTTTCATGATTAATTGTTTCAAACTGCACATTTGTAAAATCTAGTAGTTTGAAGAATATTTAAATATTTTAAATGATTTTTAATTAGAATTTTGGGGTTGCAATATGATCCTTCGGGTTCAGAAATTGAATAATAAAATATATTTTAATAATGCATAGTAGGGCTGAGCAATTAATCAAAAATTCAAATTTAGATTTCGGCTTCTAATGATTATGAAAAAACATTAATCAAGATAAAACGATTATTGCATCATGTATCGCCTCCTTTCCAGTTGTACACATTTGTTGCTCTGCAAAGCTCAGTTTCACGTGAAAATCACTAAAAGCATGTATCGTAATGTAACGTTTTCAGCACGGGATCATTCACTGATATACATTTGAATCATTCATGTTTTTAAAAGGGTGAAAGAGATCGCATGCTGTTGTGTGTGCGTGCTCAGTCTCAGAGACGAGCAGAGCACACACATCTAAAGTCATCTTAATGTGAGCGCTTTAATGGTCAAACACCTAAAATTTGTGACACAACGCAGTGTTTAGTGATTATTCATATTGACCCTCATTTATGTAATAAACAAATGAGTTGAGAATCAAGACACGTGAAAGTGAAACTATATCAGAGCCGCACTGCTCTTAAAGTGACAGCGCGCAATATTCCTGCTGCCGACTGTTTTTATTAACAACAAAAGAACAAAATCACTCACTGCTCTTAACTGAAGAACGTTTGTAGCTATAATTAAAGTTTCTTACAGTGAAGATGCTTAAAGCACAGTTTGTTTCATAATTTTATTATATTGTATTTATTTCCCTTTTCTTATTTACAGGGAGGAAAATAACTGTATATACATACAGTTGAAGTCAGAATTATTAGCCCTCCTGAATTACTAGCGACTTTTTCCCCCAATTTCTCTTAAACAGAAAGATTTTTTCAACCCATAATATTTTACTACATATTTTTCATGATATTAGTATTCAGCTTAAAGTGCAATACAAAGGCTTAACTAAGGTAATTAGGCAAGTCATTGTATAACAGTAGTTTCTTGTACAGACAATAATAAATATATATTGCTTAAGGGGCTAATAATATTGACCTTGAAATAGGTTTCATTTATTTAAACCTGCTTTTATTCTAGACAAAATGAAACAAATAAGACTTTCACCAGAAGAAAAAATATTATAGGAAATACTGTGAAAAATTCCTGAATCTGTTAAACATCATTTGGGAAATATAATAATAAATTCACAGGAGGGCGAATAATTTTGACTTCAACTGTATATCATTTTGAATAATTGTGACAACAATTATGACCCAAAATAATCGCGATCATGATTTTTCCCATAATCGAGCAGCCTAAATGCATAGTCTTCATCATATAAAATATTCGATAAAATGAATCTTTATTAAACTTCTTTATGCTCTATTAAAATGCTTTGAACTCTCTCAAAATGCTTACAATGCATAGTCACAGACCTTAAAACCCCATGCACATGATTAACTTTCACTCTAATATGCCTAAACTCTGTCTCCACAAATCTCATGCGTTTTGACCTGTGGCTCCTGGTCATCTATAATTCCAACCCAACATTGCATATCTTGTGATATGACTTGTGGACACACATTGCGATATCGATGCTCAAAAGATATATTGTGCAGCCCCCCCTAATATATTTTATATATACACGCAGACATGTGTATATGCATGTATATAGATGAATGTTTGTAATTAATATGTAATGCATGTAATTTTTTTTATGATCTGTCTAATCCTATGCAATATTTGGATAAAGACTTGATCATCAGATTACGTTGCAAATATCTTGGAACTTGGCTAAATGTTGTAAATTGATAACGGTTCACTCAAACATCACTACGTCACGTTAATACGCAGTTACAGTACGTTTCCAACTTGAAAGTCATTTATTTGCACTGATATCAACAAGATTAAACTTATTATTTGCTAGTATAAGAGTGTATATATGACTTGCAGAGCATATTTGATTCAACCATCAAATCTAATGCAGAAATCTATTTTTCTTCATTATTATCATCATCATCATTTTATAGTTCTTACCATGACCTTGCCCTGGTATTTTAACTGACTGTGGGAAGCCTGAATAAACAAATCTTTCTTTTTTCCCAACAGGTCCAAACAAGCCAAGAAGATTGAAGATCAGTTTCCTTTTGATCAAACCTTTCTCTCTAGCTCTTTGTGTGTGTACCAGAGATGAAATACAGAACAGTTCAAAGCGGTGTCAAGCGTGGGCTCATGTTGAACTTCTTCTGATTGTTAAAGTCTTTACACTGAATTACAATATGAGGACAAACACACTGCAGTTGTGTGTCAAACCTACTGTAGTGTGCTGCATAGTCAGCTCAAAAGTGCTGCACGTGTCAATGTTGACCACAAAAGCTGCCTATTTATGAGCCACAGCCTGTGAGAATGTTTATTTTAGATAACTAGTTAGTATAAAGTGTCTAAAACATAGTTGTTGCTATCATTTATTATTAAAGTATCAATTAGTTATTATTAACTGTAATAAATAAGCTTTTCAACTAAACAAAGAACTATTTTATTAATCAAAACCAAAGCTTAATGTGTACATTGGACAAATAGATAATAAATACGATCTAATACAAATGTTAGCTGTATTTAATATCAGTTTCATGTACAAACGTGAACTTTATTTGTCTAGAAAAGCGGTGTAATGGTTGCGTTACGTTAATCAGATTAACGCGGATAACGATTATTTTTAGTACTTACACACTCATATTATGATATACCTGTTGACCAAACCCGTTTTAAACCTTCGATATACCACAAAAGACTTTCAATACTAGTTTTCAAGACATTTCGTGTTATAATACACAGCCTCAATCGAAACACAAGCGTACGTTAGATCCGTTATCTAGCTAACGACATCTCACAATAAAAAAATCCCCAGAAAACGGCACCTTCTCGAAAAGCAGACGACACCGACAGACGTTACTGACGTTTATTACCTTATTCGTTACGTTGTCAGAAGAAATTTCGGAACGATCCAGGTAAAAACGGGGGTATTGGTTGACCTTAGAGGTAAAGCCACGCTGGTGGAGCGGCGGGTGTTGTTATTGAAGCGGACGGCAAGCAGCTACAAGTACAGCAACGACAAAGACTGCGCTAACAGACGCGAATCAAGCCACTCTAGTGACGCCGCTGTGTTTGGTCACGTGCTGTGCATGAGCGCCTCTGATTGGCTTTGGGATTATTAGCGCGCCGTTAAAGAGGTTATCAGAGTGGATTGGCTAGGATGGGTGAGGGTAACATTTCCGTATGATTCATTAATTTTATGAGGGGAGTATAATATTTTTTTTTATGTGTGTGTGTGTGTGTGTGTGTGTGTGTATATCGACATTTGGTATTTGTTAATTGTATACTCGACTTAATTGAGCTTATTCATGCACAGGCTTTACGAGAACACGATAAATAGGCACACATAATTATTTATACACTTAAAGAGTGCTTCTGTGTTATGAATATTAGACCTGCGCCTGCGAGTGATATGAAGTGGGATGGCAAATCTCAATGGCTCCGCTCCACTTTTGCTGCTTTTGATCGCCTTTTATGTTTTTAGTTTTTATGCCAAGTTTGATGCTTGAGCTTCTTTTGAAACTATTTTCATTGGAGAAAAAATAAAGAAACTTTCTGCCTGAAATATACATTATGTTACACAACAAATTAACTATTAGCTAGCAGATTTCTGATTCAGATTTTCTTTATATTATTTTACTTTATTTCAGTTCATATAGGCTACCTTTTCCAAACCATCCGTCCTCGGTTAAAGTCGTGATTTAATTCATTCATTCATTTTCCTTGGGCTTAGTCCCTTTATTCATCACTGGTCACCACAGTGGAATGAACCGCCAACTTATCCTTATATGTTTTACACAGCACATGCCCTTCCAGCTGCAACCCAGTACTGGGAAACAGTCATACACACATACACTACGGTCAATTTAGTTTATTTAATTTAATTCAATTAGTTTATTCAATTCAATTTACCTACCGCATGTCTTTGGACTGTGGGGGAAACCGAAGCACCCGGAGGAAACCCACGCCATGCGAACATGAACATGCAGACTCCACACAGAAATGCCAACTGACCCAGCTGGGACTCGAACCAGAGACCTTTTTGCTGTGAGGCGACAGTGCTAACCACTGAGCCACCACGTCGCCCATTGTGATTTAATTTTTTCATTTAATTGAATTTTATTTAATGCCCTCACATTTCCCAAACAGGTTAAGTAGGTATGGAGGACGAAACCTGCAAAAACAATAAATAAATAAATATGCAAATATATAAATAAATCAGTAAATAAACCTATAAATTCTTGCATAAATATAACATTAAATAAATATGCAAATAAATAAATAATGTATATAAAAATCCACAAATTTCTGCATAAATAAATATATGAATAATTAATAGTGCGAGCAAGCAAATAATTAAATAAATTACAAGAAATAAGAAAATGCTGAACTGAAAGTTTATTTTCCCCCTTTCAAACGTTTTTTTTAGAAAAACTTTTAGTGTAGCATTTTCTTATTCCCCTCATTTAATTTATTTAATTATTTGCTTGCTCGCACTATTATATATTTATTTATGCAGGAATTTGTGGATTTTATATACATTTATTAATTTGCATATTTATTTATTAATAATTTTATTTATGCAGAAATTTGTGGATTTATTTACTCATTTATTTATATATTTGCATATTTATTTATTTATTGTTTTTGCAGGTTTCATCCTCCATACGTAGGATTGTGACTGAGTGTGGTAAATTACTTGATAATCTTTTATATTTTATATAAATTTTCTAAACTGCTTTTCCCCTTTAATTTATTTATTTGTGTATTTATTTACCAAACCACTAAACCAGTATCTTTTTAATTCATTATTTTTTTTTTCCCCCAAACCTTGCATTCTGTGTGGAGTTTGTGGTTTTATTTTACCTTAACTGCATTTGTTTATTTTAATTGATTTCTTTTTTCTAAATCTTGCAGTCTGTATAAAGAGTCTGTTTGATTTTACTTCAACTATAATTTTATTTTACTTCCATTTCTCAATCCTCCGTCCACAGAAATGTATTTGTTATTCTTATTGATATTTTCCCGTCCATTTTCCTAATAGCCTTGCTCTGTAGGCTGCGTCGTGACTTAATTATTTGATTTCATCTAGCCTACTCATTCATTTACGACAGAAAAACAATCATATCGCCTGCAGCATGTGCGCATGCGGGGAATTCCAGAGGGGAAATTCTCTCTCTCTCTCTCTCTCTCTCTCTCTCTCTCTCTCTCTCTCTCTCTCTCTCTCTCTCTCTCTCTCTCTCTCTCGACATCACGGAGCAAATCATTTCCATCGCGTTCGAGTCTCCTTTCCTCCATCATTCAGTCTTACATAACTTGAAAACACATCAGAGTTACACGTGCCTTCATGAATGCATTCGCTATTCTGCCGAGGACCCCATTATTCTCAGCATTCATTGATATAAAAAGAAATGGCTTCTGTTTTTGCTTTCATCGTGTGCCAGTTTCCATGGGCCTCAGTTGGCATCTCTGTCATCCTCATACACAGATTGTCTGAGAGCCTCATGCCAAAATTCATGTGCAGAACAGAGTCATTCTGGCAAATAATCCAGTACAGCTATTAAGAGCACATTTACACGAAAGACCGACTCTTTTCATTGACAAAAAACGACTTTCTTCTCAAATCCCTGGTAAAATGTGACGTACGGTATTAATTAAACTATCATTTGCTAATTTTATGCTAAATATGCTGTTTTATTGATTAGCCTGTCTTTCCACTGCTCGTGCATAGCTTTACTGCTAATATCCAATTATTATGTATTACTTTTTATTGTATTATTATTTTTTATTTTGGTAATGTATGTGTGTTTTTATGTGTGTATTCTTCTTGTTTGTTATATTTGAGGTTTTACAGCAAAATTTATTATTGTCTAAAATTAGCTTGAGCATAAACAAAGCTTGAGCACCGACCTGTGGACAGATAGGATACTGCAACATTTCAAAAATTCAGTGTAAAATGCCATTTGACGGGACACATGAAGCTCGAAACGCTGTTGGCCTACACATTAAGTGGTGGATTTTTTTGTTTTGTTTGTTAGATTGTTTAACATGCACATGGATTTTAAATTTTCTGTCAGCCAGCCAAACGCTTTCAGTGAATTATCATCTCATTTAAAATCACTGCGTTTAAGATCTGATTTCGTTAATGTATGGACATTTATTTTACCACAGTATTTTTAATGGAGTTTCTACGCTCGCTTGCTCGAAGCTTGTGTTTAAACGGGTTTTCATCTTGTTTTATTCTTAATATAATTAAGACTTAGGTCTATTTAACTGATTATATTTTAATTACATTACAGCATCAACGCTGTAAAACCTTGTGAAATTAGTCACATTAATTCAGTGGTGGAAAGAGCACTGAAAAATTATACTCAAGTAAAAGTACCATTCCTTGCCCAAAAATGTAGTGCGAGTAAAAGTATGAGTAAAAAGTTTAAAAGTACTCAAGAGTAGTGAGGAGTGAGTACTACACTGGAAAAGGTTGATGCGTTTATATGCAGTTTGTGCAGGGATGGATAAGCATAACATTCTGTAGTGCCTTTAGTGATCTTCCTATATTCCTTCCTTCCTTCAATTGTTTTTTCTCTCCTTCCTTCGTTTGTTCATTCTGTCCTTCCGTCCTTCATTTGTTCGTTCTGTCCTTCCTTCGTTTGTTCGTTCTGTCCTTCCGTCCTTCATTTGTTCGTTCTGTCTTTCCTTCGTTTGTTTGTTCTGTACTTCCATTTGTTTGTTCTGTCCTTCCTTCCTTCATTTGTTCGTTCTGTCCTTCCGTCCTTCATTTGTTCGTTCTGTCCTTCCTTCATTTGTTTGTTCTGTCCTTTCTTCCTTCATTTGTTCGTTCTGCCCTTCCTTCGTTTGTTCGTTCTGTCCTTCCTTTATTTGTTCGTTCTGCCCTTCCTTCGTTTGTTCGTTCTGTCCTTCCTTTATTTGTTAGTTCTGTCCTTCCTTCCTTCATTGGTTCGTTCTGTCCTTCCTTCGTTTGTTCATTCTGTCCTTCCTTCATTTGAACATTCTGTCCTTCATTTGTTTGTTCTGTCCTTCCTTCCCTCATTTGTTCATTCTGTCCTTCCTTCCTTCGTTTGTTCATTTTTTCCTTCATTCATTTGTTCCTTCGTTCCTCTCTTCATTCGTTCACTCATTCTTTTCTTCCTTTCTTCATAAGGTCCTTTGTTCCTTCATTCATTCATTCGTTTTTCAGTTCTTTCTTGAATCTTTCCTTTGTTCATTAGTTCGGTCCTTCCTTCCCTCCATTCCTTGTTTGGCCCTTCCTTCCATTCTTCTTTCGTTCCATTTAGTGATTGTGTAAGGCTGTTCTGTGATTTCAGTCATCATAATTTGAGTAATGCTTTCAAAAGGTTTGGTGCATTTATAAAGCGCCCATGTCTTCAGCTTGTTCAGTATGATGCGATTTACTTTCTATGTGCAATTTGATTTGACAGGGATCACACGACTGATTTTTCTACTTTAGCCAATCACCTTAGACAATAAAAGAAATAGTGACAGCAGGTTGAAGGAAAATAGGGGAGTAAAAGTACCAATACAGCACTAAAAATGTACTCAAGGGAAAGTAAAGTAAACATTTTTTTAACTATTTAGAAAATTACAATTCCTGAGGAAAAACTACTTAATTACAGTAATTTGAGTATTTGTCATTTGTTACTTTACACCACTTTAATCTTCTCTCCAGAAGTTTATTGGTGGCTGAAAAACACTTGATGTGAATATACCCCTAATAGCTTCAATTGCAATAAAGCTAAAAGAGATTACTATTAATACTTCTTAATATTACAGTGCTATTATTAATAATAACCAAGGGCCAACTGTGACGATAAAGATAACATGGGTTTTGTCCCAAATGATGCACTATACAATTTATAAGGTTGTCATTCATCAGTTTGAAATTCCAATATGTAATAAACATTTATTCATTCATTTTCCTTCGGCTTAGTCCCTTTATTCATCAGGGGTTGCCACAGCGGAATAAACTGCTAACTTATCCAGCACATGTTTTATGTAGCGGATGCCTTTCTAGCTCCATCCCACTACTGGGAATGTAATAAACATTCATTCATCTATTTTCGGCTTAGTCCCTTTATTAATCAGGGGTTGCCACAGCGGAATGAACCGTCAACTTATCCAGCACATGTTTTACGCAGTAGATGCCCTTCCAACTGCAACCCAGTACTGGGAAACACCCAATACACTCTCATTCACACACACATACACTACGGACAATTTCACTTACCCAATTCACCTATAGCGCATGTCTTTGGACTGTGGGGGAAACCAGAGCACCTGGAGGAAACCCATGCAAACACGGGGAGAAACATGCAAACTCCACACAGAAATGCCAGCTGACCCAGCTGAGGCTTGAACCAGCAACCTTCTTGCTGTGAGATGACAGTGCTACCCACTATGCCACTGCTCCGCCCTGTAATAAACATATAAAAAAACAGTATAGAAAGTATAAGAGAAATAAAAAAAATTGTTGCCGTGCTGATGAACATAAAAACCCTGAGAAGCAGAATCCTGCATTTTTAAATAACTCGAGCATTTAAAGGGATAATCCATCCAAAAATAAAATAGCTGTTCATTTATTCACTCTTTTTTTCAGAAGAAGAATATTTTAGCTAAAATTGTGGTCACTGGTGATTCAAAAAAATGTATATAAAAATAGATAAATAGTTTTAGAGTCAAACAAACAGACAAAAGCTTGATACCTCCCAGCTAACAACTATAGGTTGTAAAAATGTTCCTGTAACATTCCCAATAAGTTCATTCATTCATTTTCTTTTCGGCTTAGTCCCTTTATTAATCTGTGGTCGCGACAGTGGAATGAACCGCCAATTTATCCAGCATGTTTTACACAGCAGATCCCCTTCCAGCTGCAACCCATCAGTGGGAAACATCCATACACACTCATTCACTCATTCACACTCATACACTACGGCCAATTTAGCTTATTATGTTATTATGTTTATTCAATTCAATTCAATTCGTTTATTCAATTCAATCAACCTTTACCACATGTTTTTGGACTTGTGGGGTAAACCGGAGCACCCGGAGGAAACGCACAGGTGAACATGCAAACTCCACACATAAATGCCAACTGACGCAGCTGGGGCTCGAATCAGCGACCTTCTTGCTGTGAGGCGATTGTGCTACCCTCCGATTAAGATATATAGCATAATCTTTAAATGTTCTTCAAAACCTAAACAATAACATTAAAATAATGAGATGATGTATAAATGTTTTTGGGGTTTACAAATTTTATTCAAGTTTATTTCATAACATTTTAGTGTCATATTATATTAATGTTCTCCAAACGATGTTTAAAACATTATAATCACATTATAATTATGTCCGAAGAACGTTCTTTTGTAAACATTACGAGGAATATTCCAAAAACATTTAATAATGTAACTTATAACATTTACACAACCTTTACATTTAGCAATGATGTAAATAATGTTCAGTTTCTTCCACAGTCTGATTGTTTCGCTTGATAAAACTCAATGTATGATCACTCATTCATTTTCCTTCAGCTTAATCCCTTTATTCATCAGGGGTCGCCACAGCAGAATGAACCACCAACTTATCCAGCATATGTTTTACACAGCAGATGCCCTTCCAGCTGCAACCCAGTACTAGGAAACATCCATACACACTCTTTCACACACATACACTACGGACAATTTAGCTTACCCTATTCACCTATACATGTCTTTGGACTTTGGGGGAAACCGGAGCACCTGGAGAAAACCCAAGCACAGGGAGAACATGCAAACTCCACACAGAAATGCCAACTGACCCAGCCAAGGCTCGAACCAGTGACCTTCTTGCTGTGAGGCGACAGTGCTAACCACTGAGCCACCGTGCTGCCCACGTATCATGTACGATCAATTTAGCTTCACCTGAACATGGTTTTACCCCCAAAAATTACAGTAGCCATTCACTTGCATTTTATAAACTACCAAAGACCACAATTTCAACAAAAAAAACTTGATGTTGCACTTGATGATGTTCTACTGAAGGAAGAAGCCGCCATCTTGGGTGATTAAGTAAATAAAGAGCAAACTAGGTATGAACTATCCCTTAAAGAGAGCGTTCATTTATGGAGCTGCGTGTTTACTTCAGTTTTTCCACAAGGTGGCGTACTGGAGCGGAAAAAAAATCTGGCTGATAAATCATTTGCAAGTTCAAGGAAGAAGAATGCAGTTCAAGTTAGATCTTGCAGAAAACGTCCTGAAGGAAACACCTGTATGTTCAAGGCGTCACAGTAAATTACTCACCCTGACATCACCCATCTCAGAAGCCATTTAACTATTTACCTTTTAGAAAGTTTGGACTTTATCATGGCAGCATTTTTGGTGTTTACATCACTGTCTGTATTCTCACATAAAAAAGAGCAAAGTACCTCATATTAAATGCCCATCCATACCCTAAAAACAAAGTCTTCATGCAATATGTCAGAACTGTCTGGGCCACAGACAGTAGCAGATCTAGATTAGGCAAACAATAACTGTATTCAGCTCCTTCCTGTTTGCAGAGCTAGTCAATGAGTAACTCTCCACGGGTACAACAGTAATCTGCAGATGTCTGACAGACAGCAGCTCATAAATCAGTGGATTCATTCACCAGCGTTGGATCTGCTGTCCTCTGGCTGATGTTTGGACGCGTCCACGTGCGAACACATGCACGTTTGAGCCTGTCGGGCGCTCGCTTTAAAACGCCATCATCATCCCACAAACCTGCCAGACCAGTCCAACCAGTCCTGAAGAAAAAAGTGGAAGAGGCTCCATATCACGACCTGACGTTGTCTTTTAATATAATGAGGCCGTGTGTGTGTGTGTGTGTGTGTGTTAACAGTGAGGCATTGTTTGACGTTCGTTGACTTTTTTCGCATGTATGTACATATTTGAAAAGGCAGAAGGTTTATCTATGTATACGGGTTTGGAAAAAGTGAATATAAGTTTAGAATCTAGACAACTCCGTCATGGACCTGTGTTCAAATAAGGGTAAAAAATAAAGCTCTATATATTTAGCAACACACATTATTTTTAGTCTGTGTGAAATCAAAATATATATTTTTTCAATATTTAAAGCGTTTGTTTTGCTCGTGCACATTGTTATTCTTTAGGTGAATACTTAATCCATATAAATTAATCCACTAAAAAATAAAATGTTTTTGTAATCTTCCATCAAAGCAAGTCATTTCACTCGGCGGCCATCTTTGAAATGCCTCTCATTCTGTCTGAATGGGGAAACATCAAATTCTCCAAAACTGTATGACAAGCTTACGATTACATTACATATTTAGAATCACCTATAATATTACACAACAGCGGTCTCATAAGTTTCGTTTCTAAACATCCGAATTAAACAAAATCTGCATTTTTTTTGCATTTAGCCTGAGCTAATGCGCTGCACACTCGAAAGGAACAAGATCACGACACCAACCTCATTCAAGGCCGTTCTACACATTATCATCCTCTGATCGATGCTTTGTCAGATTGCGCTGCTCTTCAGAAGACAACATGTCCTTGATGGTAAATCTCGTCCAGAAATAACAGCGACTCTTTGTTTACATGTTTGTGGGCGTTTCAGTAGTTGCTGTCATGTGATGTGCGTTTGAAAGGACGAACTGTACCTTGCGTTCGTTTCATGCAGATTACAAAACTTTTGCACTTGGTTTATTTAAAACCACAGGTTTCAAGCTTTATGTGGATATATTTCTTATGCCTGTGAAGCAAGTATTCGCTGAGATTCCAGTGTGTTTGTTGACCACCATTCGCCATATTGACCGCTACTCTTTTCCCCATTCAAAACTATAACGATTCTATAGTCTTTTGATCAAAGTCTGACTATTTGCTTCCATGTTCAGAGTTCCTTCTGCTGAGGTCAGTTTGATGCTTCAGCCACAATATTAGTAGCCACGCCCTTCTCATCGTTAGTTTGCAATGAGGGAATTATGCGTAAAAAGAAAGCCCCGCCCCCTACTCAATATTCCATTTCAGTTGAAAGTACATTAACATACTGAACTAAAAGTCTCAGCAGCTTATTGCTAACAAACATTAACGTAACTTTGAGACAGTAAAGACAGATCTTTATACTGCTTGATAACGCACACTGGCATTCTTAATATATTTATGCCAGCGATGTTGTTGCTAGAGCGTTCTTGGTTTCCAATATAGCTGTGGTGTTAAATCCCAACTCTTCACTTTCAACATAACAATATCCAAAATCCAACAACAGACAACAAATACTTCCAATTCACGTGATGCACTTTAATTTTCCATCAAATATAAAAGCGTGCAAACACTATGGATACATGAGAATCATATTTTTGTATACAAAAGGGAAAAGACAGGCAGCTTTATCCACAAATGACATTGCAGGAGGTGTTGGCACTGGATTACTGACTAGTTTGCGACGTAAGATTTACTTTCTACAGCCACAAATGCATGGACTCTACCAACAATAACAACACAGAATCACATCTAAAAGACCAAGAGTTCAACAGGAGTTTAAGAACCTAGCAATTAAGAGGCTGTCTGTTCCAGACAGTGAAAGATAATGACGGCTACGCCCCCCCTGGCATAAAGCAAGGCTCGGCGCTTTGCTTTTACAGCGTGATGAAAAGATAAAGTGGTCTCAGGAATGAGCCAATGGCCTGAACATGAGGGTACATGGATACAATACTCCCCCCATACAGTCTACCCACACCTGTGATCCCCCTGAGGCCACATTCCCATGGTACAAGTTAAATGGGTCTACATTTGCTTGAACACCTTTAATTATATAATTGACCTCATAGACTGGCAGTTTCTCTTCAAATTAAAGCCAAGATTTGAAGTGCAACATTAAGCTGATATAGGGGAAGCTTATTCTAACATGCTACAAAAAACTCTGGTTTAGGGTAACGAAGATTCTGATACTCGGGTAACAAGAAGAACAGACATAATAAAAAGATGGAAATGACAGGAAGTGGATTATGATATCCAAGCTCTATCTACAGCACCAATATACAGATATATTTACATATACATACATGCAATACCAATTACAAAATAATTCTATTGTTAAGATGGAAAGCCGACAACAGCCCAAACCATGGAGAGTCCAATAAGGGAGTAATTACAGTATGTGCATTAAAATCTCAGTGAGAGAGCCTTTGTTTTACCATTAGTATGAATGACAAAAAAAAGAGGCCGAAAGTGTCTTGAGCAAAAGTTCCTGGAGTCAAAGCTCCAGTAGGACCCTCAACAAGGTGCCGATTCGCAGCGAGCATCAACAGGGATCAGTGTGTGCTCAGAGTTTTTGCGGTTGGTGAGTTTCAGAATCACCACTTTCCTGGTCGGGGTGAGAGGATTGGGACTCTCCGGCTCAGATTCAGACGTGTAGTCAAAGGAACAATCCTCGACGGGCTGTGGAGTGAGTGGTGCCGCGTCAGCGCCACCTTCCAGCAAGACGCAAATAGCATCCTTGTGGCCTCCGCTTACAGCCAAGTGAAGCGCAGTCAGTCCATTTCTATCCTGAGCATTAGCGACGTCTGAGCAGCTTCTCAGAAGCTCTTTGAGCACTTCGCAGTGGCCATTTTGTGCAGCCAGGTGGCACGGCGTGCGGAGGTCATGGTTGCCGCTCTCGGGGTCTGCACCCTCCGCTAGAAGCATTTTAACTGTTGGTAGATGGCCTTTCTGGGAGGCTAGGTGTAAGGCGCTGCAGCCGTTAGCCGTTCGGCTGTTAATATCTGCATCATGCTTCACAAGCAGCCTTGAAGTGCTGGTGTGCCCGGTTTCCGCAGCCACATGAAGTGGAGCATAGAGGCCGTCGGAGGTGAGATGCACATTTGCACCGAGCTCCACTAGGATTCGTGCAACCCGGTACTGACCTCTCTGGGATGCTAGATGAAGCGGAGAGCGTCCGTCTGATGTCTGACCATCAACATCAGCACCAGCCTGCTTCACCAGGAGCTTCACGATGCCCAGATGACCTTTCCATGCGGCTAGATGCAGCGCCGTCCAGTCGTCTTTCCCCTTCACGTGGACGTCTGCTCCTCGACTCAGCAAGACCCTCACCACGTTCTCCTGTCCGTGATGGCAGGCGATGTGTGTTGGCGTTCGGCCCTGAGCATCTGTTTCATTAATGGAAGCGCTGCGGTCTAGCAGTAAACGGGTCAGGGCCTCGTCGCCGTTTTGTGCTGCGAAGTGCAGAGGTGTGTACTGGTCCTCATCTTTGGCGTTTACATTGGTGGTTTTGCGGCTCAGGAGGATCTCAGACACTCCCTTCAGACGCTTTTCGGCAGCATGGTGGAGGGGCGTGGCTCCTTGAGCATTGGCCAGGTTGGGGTTGCAATTGCTAAGCAGCAGGAACTTGACGGCCTCCTCATTGGCCAGACTGACAGCGAAGTGAAGCAAGTTGCTGCCGCCGTCCAGGAGCAGGTCCACGTCTTGCGGCTGGAGGATCTTCATGAGCTTGGCGATGTCCTCAGTACGGATCGCGTCGCAGAGCTTCTTCTTCTGCAGCTCACTGGAGTCTAAAGTGGTACAGTAAACAAAAACAAAACTTTAATGATGAAATTAAATTACTGAGTGACAATATGCTACCGCGGCTTCTCTCTTACCGTTCACAGCGTTTTCCTTCTCAAAGGACAGCGTAATGGAGCCTTGTGATGAGAAAGCCGAGTCCACAGAGGAGATCCCTGACAGTCTCTTGCTGGTGTTGTCTTTGCTCTCCAGGGACTCTTCTTGGACATTACTTAAGCTGCGGGAGAAGCCCGAGTCAATCTGAGTCAGCAGCTCCGACAGGCTGTAGTCTTTCTCGGGTAACATGGCGGACTTCGGTCTCACCGGCTTCTGGTCGTTTGTCTGCAAGTAGGTAGAAGTAGCACAGAAATATTAACACAAAAGGTTAACACCTCTGAAAGTCCTGTAAAATTAAAATAAACATTTTTAGATGTTTGTTTCAGTCTGTTAGTTTGAAGGATATCTATAAGCTATAAGTGTGTTACAAATTTGCCGTTTAGAAAATATAAAACTGATATAAACATGTAAAGCTTGTAGCTTGTCACTTCCACCTAAATGGATCAACGTTTTATTTCACGTCACCTCATACTTTAGCTTCTCATCAAATCTTGACCAATCAAATGCTCTCTAGTATCTGACATGCCCCGCCCCCTTCAAGACGCTTCTCATTTGCAGCGTAGCAATTTGCATTATTATCCATCCTAAATAGTATCTGAAAATAGAATTAGTATGTCCCAAATCGTAGTATGTTGAAAAGAGTATGCCAAAGGTTCCCGGATGGTTCATTATTTCCGGTAAAAATTTTAAGTGTAGAAGGATCTATACTCTAAGCACTGATATTGCCCACAGTACATTTCGCATTATACGTGAATTCGATTAGAACTACAAACGGGTGTGAAGTGTAAATAAACTACAAACATGGTGGACGTGGGAGACTAACCGTCAAGTAGAGAGGCTTCGGTAAAGATGTTTGTATGACTGTTAATTAATTTCTAGTCAACTGGAAAATATTTAAGTCGTGTTTTCAGTGTTATATTTAATCTGCAACAACAATACTGGACTTATATCAAGATATGTTTGGACATTACCACCTGAATGCATAATTACCCAAAGATTTCTCTGCATGAAAGACTCGTGAATGGGAGATTGACCTGCTGCTTCTCCAATATGGTAGGAAATTAGATATGACAGAAATGTGGATGATGTGTTGAGATGATTGACAAGGCTCATAACTAAGCAACGTAAAGATCTGTTAGCGAGGAAGTAGGATTTCCCAAAGCTTGCATACTCTGCTATTAGACACTCAAAAGTATATATTTTTCCTTTACACAAAAAAGGCCATACTTTTAGGGCGTAGTACAAGTATGCGAATTGGGGTGCAGCAATTTCCATTTGATGCACTTGAGCTCAACTGCTCTCACTGGCAGAGCGGTGATAAAACGAAACTCTATTGGCTGTTTTTTGTAAAGGGGAGGAGCTACACTATGTCCTGCCCTTTTCTTAATTTTTCAAATTGAGATCAAGTCAAACATCGAATATGAATGTACATTTCAAAGCACTTCATGAGACCTTTAAGGTGACAGTGCAGGCTAAAAAATGGTCAATTCTAAGATTTAATTTGGCTATTTTTGGCTTTTGATAAAAAGTTTTCAGTCTAATATTCAGCAAATATCCTAAAATTCCTTCTGTTGCACTTTATCAATTTGCATCTGTAGATTTTAATTACAATAACAAAAAGTTAAAGGATGTTTTCTCCACTTTTACATACACCACACTTTCTAGCTTTATTCATATCTCTATTTTGCAGGTTTTTAACAAGAGTGTGTTCATACGAATACACATATTCCACCATTCTACCATTATTTTCTAAATTATAAAATAATAAAAAGAGTTTCCAAAATAAAACCAAATAAAAAAAAAAAGCAAGCAAGACAGTATCTAAATTTTTGTGCTAGAAATGGATGCAAATTACTGCATATTTAATGAAACAATGCCTCATTTGCATTACATTTTTGAAAACCTGTTTGCAGTGTAATAAATCAACTGAGGAAAACATATGTTGAACTCTACTTTCCTTTCCACCTGCAGTATCCTGTCTTAAAGCAACAGAAGGAGTCCATTGGCATATAAACAATGCAAATAAAGCACATACTGCACATATAAACAGTTCAATCGAATTTATATCCTTTTGACAATTTGTCATCTTAAACTAAACAGTTTTACACGCTCACCCACTAAAGGACAAAAGGGCTCTGTTTAAAGCAATGCAGTTTGGTGGCATTCTCTGCCACAGCTGAAGGACTGTCATCAGACTAAAACATTTACACTATGTACTTCCACTAAAACAAACAAATACCAAAGAGTTGCCTAATAACAGGGTCAGGAAGTCTAAATGACATTGCAAGGTCAATCTTAACGACTCATTTAAACTTATCTGGATGGAAACATTGCTTTACGTTTGCAGTATGACTCACGTCAGGTCCATTTCAGGTATTTTACATTCATTTACAGTCAACTCAATCTATCGTTAATGTAAAAATGATACAAGTAAGATTTAAATGTGATAGGCAAACTTTATACCTTTATACTTTATCGATGAAACAAAGTTGACCCAAACATAGAGTTACACACAAAATGTATTTTTTATAAATAAAATGACACATAATGCAGAAAATAAATGTTTCATGCAAATGTTTATTTAACTCGGTTAAGCTGAATGATGAAACTATTTAACATTTTATGTATATAAACCTATATTCTTGTATCTATATATACACTCATCGGCCACTATATTAGGTACACCTGTCCAACTGCTCGTTCACGCAAATTTCTAATCAGCCAATCATATGGCAGCAACTCAATGCACTTAGGCATGGTCAAGACGATCTGCTGCAGTTCAAACCGAGCATCAGAATGGGGAAGAAAGGTGATTTAAGTGACTTTCAATGTAGCATGGTTGTTGGCGCCAGACGGGCTGGTCTGAGTATTTCAGAAACTGCTGATCTACTGGGACTTTCACAACCATCTCTAGGGTTTACAGAGAATGGTCTGAAAAAGAGAAAATATCCAGTGAGCGGCAGTTCTGTGGGCACAAATGTCTTGTTGATGCCAGAGGTCAGAGGAGAATGGCCAGACTATTTCTAGCTGATAGAAAGGCAACAGTAACTCAAATAAGCACTCGTTACAACCGAGGTATGCGGGAGAGCATCTCAACACGGGAGAATGCGGGGTATGCGGGAGAATGCACAACACGTCCAACCTTGAGGCGGATGGGCTACAGCAGCAGAAGACCACACTGGGTGCCACTCCTGTCATCTAATAATAGGAAACTGAGGCTACAATTCGCACAGGCTAGAGAAACATTGCCTGGTCTGATGAGTCTCAATTTCTGCTGTGATGGTAGGGTCAGAATTTTGCGTCAACAACATGAAAGCATGGATCCATCCTGCCTTGTTTCAACGGTTCAGGCTGGTGGTGTAATGGTGTGGGGGATATTTTCTGGGCACATTTTGGGCCCATTAGTACCAATTGAGCATCGTATCAATGAGTATCGCCATGTCCATCCCTTTATGACTACAGTGTACACATTTTCTGATGGCTACTTCCAGTAGGATAACGCGCCATGTCACAAAGCACTCAGACTAGTTTCTTGAACATGACAATGAGTTTACTGTACTCAAATGACCTTCACAGTCACCAGATCTCAACCCAACAGAGCACATTTGGGATGTGGTGGAATGGGAGATCAGCATCATGGATGTGCAGCCGACAAATCTGTAGCAACTGCTTGATGCTATCATGTCAATATGGACCAAAATCTCTAAGGAATATTTCCAGTACCTTGTTGAATCTATGCCACAAAGGATTGGGGCAGTTCTGAAGGCAAAAGGGGGTCCACCCGGTACTAGTAAGGTGTACCTAATAAAGTGGCCGGTGAGTGTATATTTTAATGTAATGGATGTACAGAGTACAGAGAGATGAGGAGATTCCCCCCATGTGTAAAGCGCTTTGAGTGCCCAGAAAAGCGCTATATGTAAGGAATTATTATTATTATTATTAATAACTAAAATGACAAATAATACAGAAAAATAAATGTTTCATGCAAATGTTTATTTAACTTAATAGAGTAAACACTCAAAAAGTTGACAATTAGACTTTAAATTTAAATTAGAAAATACATTTTTAAAGATAGAATTATTTCATTATAACTCACGCTGAATGTATTAAAATAGTTATAGTGAGAGTCTTTCAGCAAATATTTACAAAACAAAATGACCCTGAATACACAAACAGCTATTATTTTAGAGATAATTTTAGATATATTTTGTGTTATTATTCAACATTGTTGGAGAGTCAAAAATTTAGCCACAATTCTAAAATCCTCCAGATGTTACCTGTTCAGAGGAGGCCGGAGCAGGACAGGGCGAACATTCAGGCTCTGAAGAAACAGAAGCTCTGGACTCTTCATGGGGTTTGGTGCACAGCTCTTCAGCTTCTGATGTGATTTCTGGAGGACACGGTGAACAATATTAGACACTAATCCATTAGCATGGATTACTAATAATAATAATAATAATGTGTTTAGAGCAAAAAGTTACTATCATGCACTTATTTTTTGATTTATGGAAAACCGCCAGTGAAATGTCATTCATTGTAACAATAGCTTATATAGCAATACATCTTATCAAGCACATTTAGAACAAGATTTATTATTCATATCCTTATCTTTTGAATTATTTAAATATTAATAAAACTAAGTGTAGTCATTTGTTTTTTATATATATTTTAATAAGTACAGGTCTGAAATCTGTTGGTTAAGCTGAATGATGAAACTATTAGAACATTATCTGAAACATGCATATAAACTTATATTCTTTTACCTAGTTGCCAAGGAAACAATTCATATTTTATTTCAGTTTAACTTGAATCTAAAATAAAAAAACGAAATTCAAAAATTAAATGAAAATAACAAAATAAAAACGACAAAACTTAAACTTAACACGGAAACGACAGATAAAAATGAAAAAAAAAAAAAAATTAATTATTACTTGATGCTAAAATAACTCATGATAAAAAAACTTATATTCTTACATCTAGTTGCCAAGAAAACATTTACTTTCTTTCAGTTTTACTTAAAACTAAAATAAAAAGTAAAACAAACAAAAAATTTCATTGAAAACGAAAAACAAAAATACTTGAGAAAAACTAAAATGAACACGGAAATAACACATAAAAATGAAAACTAATTCAAGCAATTATTTAAAAAAACCAACAGTGCTTGCTGATGCTAAAATAACTCTTGACATAATAGAAAACACTTTCTAAAAAACATATTCTTACTTTATTATTAGCCCCCATGTTTATTTTTTTCAACAATTTCCCCATTTTTCTTTTTGCATTTGGTTTTGTTTTTTATTTTAGTTCTAAGTAAAACTGAAAGTATGAATGGTTTTCTTGGCAACTAGATGTAAGAATATGTTTTTTAGAAAGTGTTTTCCATTATGTCAATAAAAGTTATTTTAGCATCAGCGAGTACTGAGAGTACTTTTAAAATTGCTTGAATTAGTTTTAATTTTTACATGTTAATTTTAGCTTTTCTTAAGTTTTTGACCTTAAAATAGTTTTTAAAAAAAATGAAAACTGCTTTTATTCTAGCCGGAAAAAAAAACAAGACTTAAATAAGACTTTCTCCAGAAGAAAAAATATTATCAGACATACTGTGAAAATTTCCTTGCTCTGTTAAAAATGATTTGGGAAACATTTAAAAAGTAATAAGAAATTTCAAAGGGGGGCTAATAATTCTGATTGCAACTGTAAAAATGACAATTAATTCAAGCAATTATTAAAAAATGCCTTAGTGCTTGATGATCCTAAAATATCTCTGTGACATGATGGAAAAAAACCTTATATTCTTACATCTAGTTGTTTAAGAACCATTTATATTTTCTGTCAGTTTTGCTTAAAACTAAAAAACTTAAATAATAAAAAAAAAAAAAAATAACAAATAAAAACTCAACAAAGATTCAAATGGAAACAACACATAAAAATGTAAACAAATTCAATCAATTATTAAAATAAAAACAATTAGTACTTGATGATCCTAAAATAACTCTCAGTGATATGATGGAAAAATTGTATATTCGTACATATTTGTCAAGAAAAACATTCATATTTTCTGTCCATTTTACTTAAAACTAAAATAAAAACAAATCAAACATAAAAATGAAATAAAAAATAAAAATGACAAAAACTTGACAAAGACTAAAATTAAAATGGAAACAACAGATAAAAATCAAAACTAATTCAAGCAATTATTAAAAACACATTAATACTTGAAGATGCTAAAGAGGTAAAAACATATATATATATATATATATATATATATATATATATATATATATATATATATATATATATATATATATATATATATATATATATATATATATATATATATTCATGATGTTTAGTTTGTTTTGTTCACTTATAATATTTAGTTTGCTTGTAATATTTTTGGTTTATTACTTATTCTTATAGTTATTAACTTATTGTTTATACTGCTTCATATATGTATGATTTCCTCTTGTTTGTTACTTTCTGTTTTTCTTTTGTGACGCATTCACAAAACACCTAAATATGCTGTCATTGTATACCATTCATGTTTCTTTAACATAAAACCAAAACACTACAATTAAGTGAGCAGAGCATATTTCTGAAAGTCCCTTTACAGAAACACTTCCTGAAATGACGAAACGCGAGTATGATTTATGAACAGTCTGTACAGCAGGACAGGAATGACACATTGTGAAAGATCATTCTCAAGTCTGCTACATTCTGTCATATCATGGTCACCTTGCAGCTCTGGCTTCTGTGACTCATTACTAATGCGCTCACCTTCAAAACTGGGTCTGGCTTGTGGAGACTGAGCCCAGCACTTCTGCATGAGGGACAGAAAGCCGGAGCAGGCCTGCGGTCGACTGCGGGGAACAAGACTGAGGTCTGGACGGACGCCTTTCACCACCTTCACCATGATGTGCAGGATGTTGTTTTCTCCTGTGAGGCAGAGAGAGAAATAAGTGACATTAGTGAACCTGACACACAATATTTAAAAGGAAATGGAATAAAATTATCATGAATGAATATTACAAATTCCACCACGCTGTGCAAAAACTACAATTTAAACATGGATTCAAATTATAGATAGCCTTTTTAATGAAATATACAAATATGCATAAACATTTTCTAATTAAAATGATCATGAATGCACAAAATCTATTGTGATGTGTAATACTAACTTAAAAACACCAATTCATATGAAATCAGAGTACATCACACCTGTCCTCAGGTCTTTACACTGGCTCCCAGTTACATTCAGAATAGATTTTAAAGTATTATTACTGGTCTATAAATCACTAAATGGCCGAGGACCTCCATACATTACAGATCTGCTGACTGAATACAAACCTAATAGATCACTCAGATCTTTAGGAACAAATAAACCAGAAATTCAGAGCTCAATCAAAGCAGGGTGATTCGGCCTTCAGCTACTACGCCCCTCGCTGCTGGAATCAGCTTTCAGAAATGATCAGATGTGCTCCAACAGTAGGCACACTCAAATCAAGACTGAAAACACATCTGTTTAGCTGTGCCTTTACTAAATGAGCACTGTGCTATGTCACACAGACAGCACTATTACGTCTTTCATTTCTTCTTCATTCCTTTAAAACCTGTTTTAACACATTTTGTTTTGAATGATTTTGTTGTTTATATTTCTTATACTTGTTTTTTTATTCTTCTTTTATTCTTGAATTACCATTGTGTATGAAATGTGCTATATAAATAAACGTGCCTTGGCTTGAATTTATTATTATTACTATCAGGGCTTGACATTAACGTTTTTGATCACCAGCCACTGTGCCGAGTAGTTTTCTAACGTTACTAGCCACTCGGCATTTTCACTAGCCACAATTTTGTTGTTGGGAAAATACATTTTATATGCATAAATTTGACTTTGGCATGCTAAATTATTTCATTTAGATTTTATGTCCACAAACCTCCTCATTCATTTCACCTTTTGGTGTGTTGTGTATGACCTTGCTCAATGTGCATGAGCAAATGGGCTGTGGTTTCACGGTGTTGCATTGCAATTAGTTCTTATTTCACATGACTTTTCAAGACCCAACATTAAGGATTTACCTAATGTTTTCTGGCGACACCAAAAATTAATAAACACATAACTAATTATTTCTTAGCTACAAATTTTAACTAATAATCTAATAAAAACAAGCTAAATATAGCTGTACATGCACATTTTATTCAACAAAACATTTTTTTAAATAAAAATAATTATTGTCATGTATCTAAAAGTATGCACAGTAGTCTGTCCTGGCTAAAGGTCCCAGTCTACCAGTTCACTATACATAAATGGGAAGTTAAAGCAAGTAAAGCAATGTTATTGTAAAGGATAATTAAACCATAAATAAAAAAACAACTGTAGGCAAAAGAAAGCATACCGTGTGCAATAAAGAAAGGATGATCACGTGCATAAAGTTATCGTTATCCCCATTAATATTCTGTTTAAAGAATGGTAAAAAGTAAAGCGGCAGCCGCTTCTGCTTACAAAAAGACCTTTTTTAAAAAGAATCTGAAGCTCTTGAAAGCAGCAGGATTGTGTGTGCATGAGTCCAGCTTGTCCAGTCTGTTTCAAAGAGATCTGATCGCACAAGTTACGTTTGCAGACATGTTTGCTTCGCACAAGGAAACGGGAGCGTGCAAGCTTTATAAACTCTCGTGTGCATCACATCAGCTGTGCGCACGATACTAAAGCTCTCGTCAGTGAGAAAGCTTCAAAAAAGCCTGCATCTAACCGTGCACATGATCATCCTCTCATTCGGTATTCACCTGCTTTTGTTTGCTCGCCCGCTCTTCTCGATGAACTACAATTTTAAAATTATTTTCAACGAGCCAAAGTGGCTAGTGTGAACGGCTCTCTAACCCGCCACAGCTGAAATCCACCCGCATTTGGAGGGTTGGTGTGTGTTAATGTCAAGCCCTGATTACTATTATTATTATTATGCAATATATTAATGAACAGGGATTTCAAAAGAATAATCTTATTTCCAAAATACACTTTATTTTATTCAGATATTTTATTTGTCTAAAATAAATATGAAATTGAAAAATTAGTACAAAATTTATTAATAAAAACGAACCACCTTCAAAAAGGTAACACCTACATTTCACTGTAGATGAGGATATTTTACAGTATCCTTAAGCTGTTTGGCAGCAACTGATTCCATTAACTGGTGCCAAAGACAACATTTTTGTTGTTGTTGTTGTTACATTTCATTCTCTAGCAACTTATTCTTGTGACTGCAAGTTTTTAAAAAATGCGTCTTCCCTACAGATTTACCTGGAAATCACAACCAGATAAACACACAGGCACTCCCTCACTGAGCACCAGCAGGATCGAAGTGAATGCTAAAAATCCATGTTTACGGGAACATCTGAAGCACATAACAAACTCCAGCTATTCTAGACACTCTACATACTTTCGCTTTTAATCTTTTCACTTTTATTTCTCCTCTTACCTTGATATGGTTTCTTCTGTGTAAGAATTCCCCAGATGACAATGGAGAAACTGTGAAACAACATATGTGGTGTTAGACAATATTGACTTGAAAGATGGTTTTGACAAACGGAAGTTGATTTGAGTTACAGTTTACACATCGGCTAACCTGTAAACATCGTGTTTGGTGTCAGAGATTCGATCTTTTTCTATGATTCTCTCCGGAGGAAGGTAGGCGATCGTGCCACAAAACCCGTCTCGACTAATATCATCATCCTGGGCAAAACCGTTCCACCGCGCGAGACCAAAGTCAGAAATCTGAAACCAAAAACACACAAGAGTTATAATCTTCGAACTAAACTAATAACCTATGAGGAGTTTCAAACATAACAAACTTTGATTTGAAGCAAAAAAAAAAACTGATAATAATAATAAAAATATATATATTAATAAATATTGGACAAAAAAAAGAAAACACCTGCAAAAAAAAACAAACACTTTCTTACTCTTGTTTCGAGTCCAAATATCTAATAATTACTACATCGAGAAACATTTTCAAGACAAGCTAAAAAAATGTCTTGTTTTACGAAAGAATGTCAAAATTAGGTGAGTTTTTCCTTAAAACAAACGAAATAATCTTATGTCAAAGGGAAAAACAAGATTATTTTGCTTACTGTCAGATTATTTTGCTTGTTTTAAGGAAAAACTCACCTATTTTTAGCACATTATTTCTGAAGACAAGACAATATTTTTTGCTCGTCTAGAAAATGCTTTTTGATTTAAGAATGTTTAGATATTTGGACTAGAAACAAGACAAAACATCTAAGCAAAAAACATTTTTCCTGTGAACAAACAATCCCATGAAGCTTTGCGGATCACTCACTCAAAATAAACAGAAAAACGAAACTAGTCATGAAGAATTGCTAATATTTTTGGGTAGTAAAAGTCTTCAAAAATGTGCAAATGCTGCATTATTTAATTAAATATGCATTAATCTGCATACATTTCTAGGCCAAACATCTGAACACTGAAAGTCAGATTCAGGTTGTTTATTTATTTACTTTTTAGATTTTTAGAGAGAGGATTTGGATAATCTCTTTTTGTCACTCTATAAATCAAACTATATTAAATACAGAAACAAATGTATACATTTTATGGAGAATAAAATGTATTTTATATCAAATAAAATATACGAATACGTCCTTCGATAAATATGTTTACATAATAATTAAAATCTACAGACTCAAAATGATCACGTGTAACAAAAGAAACCCCTAAACATGTATTATAAATCTTTCGTTTCATTTTCTTTTTGGCTTAGTCCTATTATTAATCAGGGGTCACCACAGCAGAATGAACCGCCAATTTATCCATTATATGTTTCACGCAGCGGATACCCTTACAGCTGCAACCCATCACTGGGAAACATCCACATTCACACTCAGTCACACACAAACTTTACAGACAATTTAGCCTTCCCAATTCACCTAGGCAAGCCAAGTTTATTTATATAGCACATTTCATACACAGTGGCAATTCAGCTTTACAGAAACAGAAATAAAAGAAACAAGTATAAATAAAATAAAAACAAATAATATAAAAACAGATGAAACCAGCGTAAAGACAGTTTTTCCATATTCCAAAACACTGGTGTATTATATTTTCTCATTTTACTCTGGGACTTCCCCATTCTGGTGATCACCCCTACTCTCTGTGGACTTTTTCTGTACCTATTAATCTATTGGACGTCTCCAACAGATTCGATTTTTCACCTAAAATCAAAAAGTTAAGCTTTACAGCTCTAATCACGTGCCCCCCAATTTCAACTTCCTTCTGGAAGTAATTTGCATGGCCCCAGATCCCTACCCCCTCCTGGGAGTAGATCGCTTTAGCTAGCCAAACGTAATTAAAGGTATTGATCTCTTTGTTGATGCAAACTCCACACAGGAATGCCAACTGACCCAGCCGAGGATCGAACCAGCGACCTTCTTGCTGTGAGGTGATCATGATACCCACTGCGCCAATGTGACACCTCCCTTTCAGAATTACAGGTTTTTGCCTGCAGTGTCTTGCCTGAATGTTTCTGGTTGGATTTAAAACTATTATTCATTTTCTTACAGCTTAGTCCCTTTATTAATCAGGGGTTGCCACAGCGGAATGAACCGCCAACTATTCCAGCATATGTTTTATGCAGCAGATGCCTTTCCAGCCGCAACCCAGTACTGGGAATGAGACTCAATCGTGTAATTTGCTGTGTTCTATGGGAAGAAGCTCTCTCTTAAGATCTGTACACCAGCTCTGCTATTAAACCTTATTAATTTAATTCAGTCGAATGGGTTTAACACATCAACATACAACCAATTAAGAACTTCAAAAGCACAAAGCAGGCGTGTATTTAAACACTTATCAGCTATTGTTAAAAATCCGTATGACTTTTATTCCCTTCTGTGCCAGTCTATTGGGCAAGCGTTAGTCCTTAAGTTTTCAGAATTAACGTTATCGCTTTTAATTCTTATTTAAGTTCATTTTTTCAGATAATCAGGTGCTCGGTTAGGCAGGGAAGCCCTGGCTTTCTGTAAATGTGTGCACGCATATGTAGGCGTGTGTGTGCCAGCCCTTCATTAACACTGCCTGGCTTTAGCTTGTTCAGACTGGTCCAGAATACGTGTTTACATCCAGCCTTTTCAATCCGACACGATGATTCCCACCCATCCCTCGTGACACCTGCTTACTCATCCATGGGAAGGCTGGATATAAATGGGATTTTATCATGGGAAAGCTTTTCCACCCTCAGGGAGTTTTCTGGAAAGGTATGTGGGGGGAAAGAAAATGATAGGTGTGCTCTTCCCCCCTGTCACTTTTTTTTTTTCTGCACAGACGATCTGACAGGACTGAGATTTAAACAGTTGTTGGGTTGTCAGCGCTGGATTAAGATTAAAAATCATCTTGATGACAGGCTGTTTTCACCAACACAAAACACATAAGCTGGATTTTTAAATCAGGATGTCGCTGTTTATTTAATTTTTTTTACATGGGAAATGATGCTTTTGATTTGATCCAAACTTCACAATCTTTTCTTTAATATTATTTAGAAACCCTTGAGCTTTAGTATGAGAACTGATGAAAAACGAATAAATAATTTCATAAAAATATTTAAACTAAATAATTTTGAAATAGGGGCGACACAGTGGTTAGCACTGACACCTCACAGCAAGAAGGTTGCCGGTTTAAGTCCTGGCTGTTGGCATTTCTGTGTTCTCATAGCTTTTCTCCGGGTGCTCTGGTTTCCCCCACAGTCCAAAGACATGCACTATAGGTGAATTGAATAAACTAAATTGGCCGCAGTGTATGTGTGGGAATGAGTGTGTATGGATGTTTCCCAGTACTGGATGTGACTGGAAGGGCTTTGTAAAACATATGCTGGAATAGTCTGCGGTTCCTTCCGCTGTGTCGACCTTTGATATATAAGGGACTAAGCTAAAGGAAAATAAATGAATACTAAAATTCTAAAACTGTCATGGTCACCAGCAATCAAGCTTGTGCAAATCACTGGTATACACACAGATCGCTACAAATCTGCTATTTCAAGAACAACAAGTTCCAGTCATGCACCACATGCACAGACACTGGTTCCTGATCCTGTTTGATTACACTCACACAGCTGAAGCTGCTCAAAGACTGATTAGTTGCATTTACATTTTACATTTACATTTAGTCATTTAGCAGACGCTTTTATCCAAAGCGACTTACAAATGAGGACAAGGAAGCAATTTACACAACTATAGTTGGACTATTTATACAGCCCAAAAACACAAAGACTTTGCTGAGTCTCATAAGCAGTATTGTGAACATTACAACATGTTTTCCTTGCCTTGTTTTGCCATGTTAGACTCTTGCCTTGTTTTATTGTTTATTCCTGTATGCTGCCTGCCTTCTGACCTTTCACCTGTTTAGGACCACGACTCTGGATTTCCTGTGTACATTTGTTTGCTGCTGTGTTAACCATTACTTGCCTGATCATTCTGTTTTATAAACCTAAATTTCTAACCTTATTTTTTACTTTTTCTCAGCATTATAAAACATTTTCTTTTCTTGTAAAAACATTTATTTAAAGTAAATTACCTACAAAAATACATACGGTAACTTCCCACATGTACCACAAGTTAAAAATTTTTAATTACATTAAAAAATAACACTAAAATAATTAAATATTATAAATGTTTAATATATATATATATATATATATATATATATATATATATATATATATATATATATATATATATATATATATATATATACACATACATACACAGTTGAAGTCAGATTTATTAGCCCCCCTGTTCAATGGAGAGAAGATTTTTTTTCAGCACATTGCTAAGCATAGTAGCTTTAATAGCTCATCTCTAATAACTGATTGCCATGATGACAGTAAATAATATTTTACTAGATGTTTTCAAGACACTTCTATACAGCTTAAAGTGACATTTAAAGACTTAACTAGGTTAATTAGGCAGGTTAGGGTAATTAGGCAAGTTATTGTACAATGATGGTTTGTCCTGTAGGCAATATAAAAAAAAACCTTTTGACTAAAGGGGCGAACAATTTTGACCTTTTAAAATGGTTTAAAAAAAACTGCTTTTATTCTGGCCGAAATAAAACAAATATCATCAGACACACTGCGAAAATTTCCTTGCTCTGTTAAAGATCAATTGGGAAATATTTAAATGAGAAAAAAAAATCTAAGGGGGGCTCATAATTCTGATTTTAACTATACAAATAAATGGAATGGCACAAAAATAAATAACTTTAAAAAAATAATGATAGTACACTGTGTTTAAAAACAAAAAAGGAAATTTACTTACATGTTATTACAGTGATGATCTGTGAATTTACCATTATTTACATTAAGCCAAAAACTCAACACAAATACATGTACAAATTCTTTAAATAAATGCACTACACTGTGCTCTATTTTAGGGATTTTTTTAAAGAACCTATATAGTACCACTTTAATTCAAAGCAGTTTGGCAAAAAATGTCTGAATGGAAGGACATAAGAAAGACAAACGTGTGCTTTTGACTGACTTATGAGAGTCAGTGTGGTTTTAGACAACACCGATCCCACATGACTTTCAATATATTGAAAAATAAATATCACATTTGGAAATATCCTTCAAATTAATACACTACACTATTTTTTGTGATTTGTTTTAAAAGTGTAAAATAAAAATACAAATCTACAATAATTGTATATTTAGCACCCACTAAGCATCCACTTTAATTCAAAGCAGTTGGCCAAAAATGTCTGCATTGAAGGACACAAGAAAGTTGGTTGTAATCAACACCGATCCCACATGACTTTCAATACATTGAAAAATACATCACATTTGGAAATATCTTCTCTTGTGTTCCACAGAAGCAATTTAGCTTTGGATCAACGTAAATTTCAGTAAATGTGTCAGCTTTTGCATTGAGCAATAGTCACATCAAGCTCCAAATAACTTGTATGTAGGTGTTTTGTCTTGGCTGCGTTTGATTTTAATGAATCACTCACACCGAAGCTTTGATGCAATGAATCAACTGATTCCTTAAACATCTTAAACAAGAGCAAATAAAGTCACCATCACTTTATTACATTATTTATTTTCCGCACTGTAAATAATATGTTAATTAACAGTTTCTGTATTTTATGATTCACAAGTGTTTTCTGTTTATTTACGGTTGTGAATTACATTATGGAACTCAGTTTACAAAGTGACTTCTACTGACATTGTAGTAGTTTGAATTGATATAATGTCAAATAAATAATATAAAGAGAAATAATTTTGTAAAATAACAGAAAATTTACTGGCATCTTACAAGGTTTTTGTAGTGTAATATACACCAAAACAGACAATAAATCCCTTTAAGCTATTAAAAATGTTCATAAAAATTCACTTTTTCCAACTTTTTGAGGTAAAAATTTTTGGAAGAAAGATCAAGGTCCCATAATGCAATTCAAAAGCATGAATAAATAGGGAAAAATCCAAAAATAATAACATGAGTCACGGAAATAAGAAAATCCCGAAATGCTTTTTGCAGTGCGTCTCACCTTGATGTGGTAGTGTGCGTCCAGCAGGATGTTAGCGGGCTTGAGGTCGAGATGAAGGAGCGGTGGGTTCATGCAGTGTAGGAAGTTCATGCCCACTGCTGTCTCATGGATGATCCGAAAACGCAGCTCCCAGGGCAGCGGCTCGGTGGCCAGCAGAGTCTCCAGAGAGCCCGTCTCCATGTACTCCATCACCAGCCCCTGCGGGTCACTGCAGATGCCGTACACCGGGAGGATGTAGCGGAATTTAGCCGCCTCCATCTTCTTGGCCTCCTCCAAGAGTTCGGCACGCTCCCTAAATGGCAAAGAAGACAAAAATTGTGTAATTGAGCCTCCTCGAAGAGTTTGGCATGCTCCCTAAATGCCAAAAATAACAAAAATTGAGTCATCGAGCCTTCATTGAAGAGTTCAGCACGCTTTCTAAAAGCCAAAAAAGACAAAATTGAGCCATTGGGCTACTACTAAAGAGTTCAGCACGCTTTCTAAAAGCCAAAAAAGACAAATATTGTGCTATTGAGCCTCCTCGAAGACTTCGGCACGTTCCGCAAATGCCAAAAAGTCAAAAATCGAGTCATTGAGAATCAACTAAAGAGTTAGGCACGCTTTCTAAATGCCAAAAAAGACAACTATTGTGCCATTATGCCTCCTTAAAAGAGTTCGGCACACTCCCTAAATGCCAGAAAAGACAAAAATGTAGTCACTGAGCCCCCCATAAAGAATTCGGCATGCTCCATAAATGTCTAAAATACAAAAATTGTATCATTGAGCAAAGAGTCAAGTCAAGCTAAGTTAAGCTTTATTGCCATTTCGCTGTGTGTGTCAACATCAGTGGTGGAAAGACTACTGAAAAATCATACTCAAGTTAAAGTACCATTACTTACCCAAAAAAATGTAGTGCAAATGACATATTTGTTGTAAATATTACCCAAAGTATGAGTAAAACGTAGTCCTTTTAAAAGTACTCAACATTAGTGAGCTTTACTGAAAGTTTACTGAAGTTTTTTTTTCCCTCTCCGCTGTCGCCACTGGCTTGCATGGTTCGGGATCTATAGAGCTGCGCATCGCTGGTTTTGCTCTTCAGTGTTTGGACTGTCAGTAGTGATTAATAACCACACTGAACTGAGCTAAACTGAACTGAACTTAAACACTAAAAACTGAACTACACTGTTCCTATTTACTATGACCTTTTATGTGAAGCTGCTTTGACACAATCTACGTTGTAAAAGCGCTGTATAAATAAAGGTGAATTGAATTTACTCTGTGAAAACTTGATGCATTTACATTCAATTTTTGCATGTGTGTGAAAACGTAACATTCTGTAGTGTATTTAGTGATTAAGGCGATTTAAATCATTATACAGTAGGCATGTGGTATACTCTCATCAGTGACATGCAGTCTAAACGGTCTCTCTGTGATTGCATGAATTGATTTAGTGTTTTCTGTGTCTTGAGGTTGTTCTGTATGATGAGATTTGATTGGACGGGAATCACAGGACTGGTTATTCTACTTTAGCTTATCACCATTTGTAAGAAAAAAAATTAAGTAGTGACTGCAGGTTAAAGGAAAACAGTGAAGTAAAAGTACCAACACAGCACTTAAAATGTACATAAGTGAATGTAAAAGTTAAAAGCTACTCAGTAAAGTACAATCCTGAGAAAATATACTCACTTACAGTAATTGAGTATTTGTTACTTCACACCATTGGTGGAATAAAATGCTGTGTCTTGAAGAGCCACTTTGCTAAACATAATCGGATATAAACCTAATCATACACATGAAAACAACACTGGACATAAGGCTATTTTAAACCTATGCATAACTAACATACCGGAGAGGTAATCTAACTAAACATACAGCGCCTATAGAAAATCATCAAAAAAATCTATTCATTTACTCACATTAAACCATGCTTCCAAAAGACCTTCGGGACGAAGTTGTAGACGGCTACGAAAACATTTCAAAGACTGTAAAAGTAGAATGTGATTTGATCTCAGGTTCTTTGACATATAAGGTGATTATTTCAAAGAGGTATGATGATTTTCTATAGGCACTGTATAATATAAATACTTAAGCTACACACAAAACCTAAGACAGACTATACAAGCACTTTAACATAAGACAGAACAACATTGTGCAAGATATTGTGCAAAAGAGGTATTTAAGGTTGAAGAAAACAAGTAGTGCAACATGATTGTGGTAAATAATACTGTGGTAAACATAGTTTTTCTTATTGAGTCCTTGTAAGTTGGAGTTTAAGTAAAGTGTCAGGTGCATACGGACTGAAGAGTGGCTCTACAGGTGGTTTGTCAAGCCCATTTACCTGTGTAAGGCACACTTCAGAAATGCACAGTATTTTTTTCTAGAGATATGGTGTGATTGTAAGAATGTGTCTGGTGCAAATCTGGTGCAGGTGTTAGTTAGGTGTCAGAGAGATGAAAGAGTGTGTTTTCTACAGGTGGTTTGTCAAGCCCAGTTACCTGTGTGAGACACACTCAGAATTTGCATAATGTTTTGAGGGTTTTCGTGTGGTGTGGTGTGGTGTGGTGTGGTGGGGGTTCTCGTTTTGGGAGCTGGGATAATATTTCAGAGGGGGATGATTTGCTGGTTGAATGATTTGATTTGAGGGCAATAACAGCTTGTAGGAAAAGCTGTTAAGTAGTCTAGTCGAGTGGGCTCTAATCATTTCTTTCCCCATTTCATGAGAGTTCAAGTTCGTTTCAAGATTATGATTAAAGGGTTAGTTCACCAAAAAAATGTAGATCTTTTTTTAAAGTCATATTTACTCAGCTCGGTGATGTGCTAATGCTGTTTGCCATTCTTTCTTGTTTTAGACAGCAAAATTGAAAAGAAATGTGAAAAGTAAAAATGCTCCTTAATTGTTGTCCATATAATAGCAATGAATAGCAATCAGGATAAAGCTTTAAAAAAGGCACTAAATGATTCCATTATGATTCTGTGTGTTGCAGTGTTCTGGAGGTATATAATAGGGATTGGTTGAAAACAAACTGAAATTTATGATATCATTTAACCAAACCATGCATAAATCAGTACCTCCAGGACATTATAAGAACATTTCCTTATATTTACAGCCTCAAATGGCTTATGGCAAAACTTATGCCATTATTTGCTTTAATTCAAATGTTTTGCTGTAAAATCAAACTAAAATCTTGTAAAATTTTCCTTTTTATCTCTTAAGCAGCATTTGACTCCCAAAATCCTGGAGGCACAGATAAAATGCATGTAAATGAAACTGTTAAGCCACGGTCACATTAGAGTTTAAACATGCGAAATTCTGTCGTACGGTGCTGTGAAAAGGGGCGCGATGATTAAACAAGATGATTAGACATTAAAAAAGTGAGCGATTGGTCGATATTATAAATATCTGTCCAGAGAGGTCATGTTTTGATCTTCGATTGGTCTCACACAATCATGTGATGCGATTTCGCAGGTCAGAGTTCAGCAAGCTTGAACTTTCCAATGCAGTGAACTGCAAAACTTGCGTTTCCGGTCAGACGCATTCGCATTTGAATGGAAGTCTATGGGGAGAAAAGTTCAGTATGACGGTGGCTTTATCCTGCAAACACATAATTTTCCCTTTTGTTTGTATTTAATTCCGTTATTTCACAAATGTCAAACTCCTGGAGGGCCACAGCTCTGCACAGTTAGTTCCAACCCTAATTAAATAAACCTGATCAAACTAATTGAGTCCTTCAGTCTTGTTTGAAACCTACAGGTAAGTGTGTTGAAGCAGGGTTGCAACTAAACTACGCAGAGCTGCGGCGCTCCAGGAGTTTGACACCCTTGCCTATGTTATTTTCTTGAGAACGTTCTAGATTCTTTTTAGGTTTTAAGTTTTGCAACTGCAAAGTAACATTCCCTGAATGTTGGAGGGTGGGTGCTTTTAAATAACCTAAAAATAACCATACAGCACATTCCCAATGGGCTATTTTTAGGTTGATATTTTTACAACCTAAAAATAACCTTGTAGGAATGTTCCCTAAAGGTAAAATTTAGGTTTGTTTGTTTTAGAACCACGTAAAACACACATTTTCATAACTCTAAACTAACTCCAGTCTTGTTATTCTGCAATATTTTGTGAATAGAAGACAGCATTAAATAAAATGACCCAAATGCCAAAATTTAAGTACAGTGTAAAAATTAAACAAGAACGCGAATAAAATATAATTTACTGCGAGTTTAAACCTGTGAGTTTGTTGAGTTTTTCACTGCGTGTCTCTAATCTGCACACTTCTCCAGTAACACTTTCTTGCACAGAAAGACATACTTGCGTACACTATATATCACCTGTCACCAAATTTACTCTCATTCATCATTCATTCATTGTCCTCCGGCTTGGTCCTTTATTCATCAGGGGTCGCCACAGCGGAATCAACCACTAACTACTCCAACATATGTTTTACGAAGCAGATGCCCTTCCAGCTGCAACCCAGTACTGGTAAACACACACAAATGCATAAAGAAAGAAAGCTACCTGCATTAGAGCAACACGTTACAGCGTTACTAAATTAATTATTTTTTTGGGGATGAACTAACTAATTCTGGCTTAAATACTGTCACACCGTTTGTGGAACAGTAATGATTGTTATTTTTGTATTTTATTAAAATAATAATAATAATAATGATCAGTAAATCGGTAAATAATAGAATTTTTAATATACATTTCTACTATTTCTATTATGTTCAATTTTTTTTATTGAATTTTGATATAGCAATTCGTTTGAGGGAAATTTAGTTTAATATGTAAAACAATAAATCTGAATACAATTTTATATTAATTCACTTATTTTCACTATTTATTCATCTATTTAATGAAAATTTGCTTTAATGTGGATATTTATTCATTCATTCATTTTCCTTCAGCTTAGTCCCCCTATTCATCAGAGGTCGCCACAGCGGAATGAACTGCCAACTGTTCCAGCTGATGCCCTTCCAGCTGCAACCCAGTACTGAGAAACACCTATACACTCTCACACTCATACTCTACGGCCAGTTGAGTTTATTCAATTCTCCTTTAGTGCATGTCTTTTGACTGTGGGGGGAACCGGAGCACCTGGAGGACACCCACGCAAACACTGGGAGAACATACCAACTTCACAAAGAAATGCCAACAGACCCAGCCTGGGCTCGAACCAGCGACCTTGTTGCGAGACGACAGTGAAAACCACTGAGCCAAATGTGCAAATGTTAAAGCATAATTCTTTTCTTTCTTTCTTTGTCGCATACAATAGAAAAAATACGACACTGCACTAGAACAACACGCTACAGCGTTACGAAATTAATTTCACTTATTTTTGGATGAACTAACCAACCCTGGCTTAAATACTGCCACACCATGTTGTGGAATGTAAATGAATTTTATTTATGTGTTTTCCCCATGGGAGTGATCCAGCTGGACTTTATCTGGATAACTGGCAACACACCCAATTAATTAAAAAAGATCATAAGGAAATCAAAGCCAGACACTTTTATAAAAACAACAAGGGAAGGTACTAAAACCTGTTAAACCTGTGCACGCAGATGAAGCTGACTCATATATATGTATATGTTGTCCGGAAGTGTGTTGTGAACAATAACACTATGGTTTTTTCTAGCTATGGGCTAAATTTCCTTTATTAAATGAAGCTGGAGCATCGGAAACAGCTTTCAGATGCCATAAATAGCTTTATGAGTGCAGTATATTGATCTGACATCATTATAGATATGGGGTTGTGTAAACGTCTCTCTTGTGTACTTTGTTATTACACAACTAACTCACTTTATTAGTAACAAATCAGACATTTAGGTTAAAACTGGACATCACGAAGAGTTTACAATCTGTTTGCTTAGTTAACAACAGTTAAAAATGGCCAAAATATCTCTTAATTATCTACGTCAGGAAAGCAAAGACGGATATTAAACAAAAAGCTGGGAATTACAGTAAGTCTGGATTTTGCTTTATCACTTTATTATTTTAGTGAGTCTTTTATTACTCGTATGACGTAAATGCTGATGGCAAACTGGCTATGTAAATCTTTCCAGCAAACTCAGCATGTGCTTAATTAAATCATTCGAGTGTACTGAAGGGTTTAATCAGTAAGTTAGTACAAATACACTTGAAAAAGTAACCTTTCTACATTTTTAGTTTGTATTTTCTACATAAAGGAAGCTTTAAAAGATTGTGGGAGATGAATTAATAATTAAAATATATATCGTTTTGTTTTGGGGCGACGCAGTGGCACAGTAGGTAGTGCTGTCGCCGCACAGCAAGAAGGTGGCTATTTCGAGCCTCGACTGGGTCAGTTGGTGTTTCTGTGTGGAGTTTGCATGTTCTCCCTGTGTTCGCGTAATTATTGTAATTTAATGTAAACATAATTTATGTAAATGTCATTAAAGTGTGGGTTTCCTCCGGGTGCTCCGGTTTCCCCCACAGTCCAAAGACATGTGGTACAGGTGAATTGGGTAGGCTAAACTGTGTGAACGAGTGTGTGTGGATGTTTTCCAGAGATGGGTTGTGGCTGGAGGGGCATACGCTGCGTAAAAACGTGCTCGATAAGTTGACGGTTCATTCCGCTGTGGCGACCCCAGATTAATAAAGGGACTACGCCGAAGAGAAAATGAATGAATGAATGAATGAATAGTTTTGTTTTAGTAAATTAGTAAATAACTTAATTTTAATACACTTAATTCAAAGTGTAAACTAACCTGTAATCTAGATTTAACAAGACTGAGGGAAATAAATGCATTACAAAATGTAAAAATAATAATAATAATAATAAGTAAATGTAAAATAATAATAATAAATTAGAAAATAATTACATTTACATTAAATTACAATAATTACAATTACATTAAATGCACAAATAAATGTGTGTATTAAAAAAAAATCAACAAAACATCATAAATGACTAAAATAAATACATAAATAAATAATTAAAGAAATCTTTTTAAAAATATCTGTACAAAAAAAAAAATCAACATTCAAAACATGTTTTTAATTTTTTCATTTCTAAAGTTACTGTTGGTAATTTCTACTAAAAACCCTACTCTGAATAAAAGCATAGATAAATGTACATGTCCAAAAATTTAAAAACAAAATGAATGAGTATATAAATGATTAAACTCAACTATTACCTCTAATTATATTAAATGTATTTTTTAACACACACAATGTTGATATTTGAGCAATTCCATGCAAAGTCAACCTTGCCATGAAAAATAATAATAAAGTTTTCACCAAAATAGTGAAACCCTTTTTTTGTGTAGGCTTGCATTTTACAGCACTGTAAAATACTCAAAAATGTCTCTGTCAATGTTTTCAAACAATTATATTTGATTTACCAAAGTCACACAAGTGGCAATCTCACATCTGTCAAATCCATAACAGAGAGGAGTCACATCCATAGCAAAGCTTTTTCCTCATAAATGCAAAAATGTAAAGTAAAATAAAATAAAGTGAATAATGTTTGTTTCAGAGCAAACTCTAATCCTTTTGATTAGCATTATTTCTTTTGGGTCGTGAAGTTTAATGGGATATATGCACAGCTAGTGTTTCTTCCCAATAAACTTCCAGTGAACGGTTAATGTGACTTTTTACATTTTATTTGGTTCCTTTTACAGCATCAATGTTGTAATGTAATTAAAATACGATCAGTTAAGTAGACTTCAGTCTTCATTTAGTTGTATTTTAAAGCCATGGCACGGAAAATGTAATTTAATGCAGTGCTTCGTGTACATACTGAGAGCCACTTTAAATCGTATATCAATCAGGCAGTGAAGACCACTGATATTGTTTTAGATTAGACCTTAAATGCGCCAATTTTCATAGAATTCATCGGAAGTGCTTGACCCAGGTTACTGACAAATTAGAAGTCCTTCAGGATACTTCTGCATACCCCTTTCACAGAATATCTACAAAGTATGTTGTAGGCTGTAAACTAGCCTTGTTTTTAATCACATGAATAACACACATTAATTTGAAATCATTAAAAATATAAAAATGTCTACAGATCTGATCCCATAACTCTGTGGTTAGTAGTTTTGGAAAATATAAACAGATGTTTCAATATAATGTTAACATCTACTTTCTCTGTGAATTTGTGTTTAGAGTTTTTACTGCAAATGTCAGATCCCTAATGCTGGAATTGCTCATGTCCTACTTATCGAGAACTAGCTTTATGAATGCTAAAAAACATAACTCATAAAATCTGATAGATGCAGCTCCAGTTGGGATGGACAAATGGGAGGTAAGGAGAGAGAAGATTAACAGGGAGTGCAGAGGTAAACGTTTAAAACTACCCACTGCTCTGCCACCCTTTCAGCTCAACAAAAGCTGTTCTTTTCTTTAATAGAAAAAAAAAAAAAGCGCTGATCCGGTTGGACCAGTCAGGCAGCTCGGCTCCAGCACAGGCCTGATGGAGCACAGGAGGACAAAGCCTGCTTTTTAGTCTGTGCCGTGTTTAAATGGGGGAGGCGAATGAAAATTCTTGTACCTTCAAGAGATGTCAAATGCTGATAACCTGCCTCCAGGGTCACATCAAACAGCATTCGCAGGATTTCTATCAGATTCTTTTAGTTTTTTCCTCCTCAGGCCTGATGACGTCAAGTAACATCCGCATGAGTTTGAGTTTTGCAAGCGGACGTGCAAAATTACTGATGAATATCACTCTTGATGTGACTGTGATAACCAGAGCTGATCAGATCTTCAGCACTGAGGATCTTCAGCTCGTGTATTTATAAGAAAATCATGTTTTTTTTTACTTTATTTTTATTCATTAAAATATTTTACGGAACTACACAGTTAGTGACAGCAGCAGTTATTAAAATATTTAAATTAATTAAATAAAAATAATAATAATAATCATCATCATCATAGTAATAATAACAACAACAACAACAAGTAACACTACCAGTGAATAAAAACAAATTACAAAAATACATTACATCATTTTCAAATTTCAAAGAATACAGCTGGGAATACTATGTCCTACCGCCATGTTCAGATACTAACAGGTGCCCATCTTTGTTTAAAAATATCCAATTTCAATTGAAGTTGAGCAGTCATATATTCCATTCTATATATTGATTCAAGTTTTTCTATCCACTGTGCAATTGTTGGAGGGTGTAGCCTCATCCAATTTATTGTTATAGTATTTCTTGCACTTAGTAAATATCTCTGGTTTTTATTATATACATCCTGGGGTATCCCTTCAGCAAGAAAAACAGGGGAGTAAAAGGTAGATCTAACTGCATAATTTTCATTATCCTAATCTTGCCAAAATGCCAGTAACTTCGGACATTGCCAAAATATATGTGTGTGAGTACCTACGTTCCTGCAACCTTTCCAGCATTCCTCTGACTGAGGACTGTTAACATGTTTTGACTAAAAAAACTAATTTTTGTTTTCCAGTCAAACTCTTTCCAG